>NW_015506284.1:504218-508976 GCF_001515645.1 Sinocyclocheilus grahami
CAAGTACAAACAAGATCTTCGATCTGCTGAACTGGTGAATTTAGATCCGTTGCTCTGTGAATTCTTAAGGTGAATTTCCATCACTCGTGAAAACGAGGTAGAACTATGAAACTCAGAACTCCGTTAACAGACTTTCCTTCCTCTGAAACTATGTGTGTATTGTGTGTTTTAGCTTAAGTTTATGTAATCTAGAATAGCCAATAAATTTCAGGTTTCATTTATAAATACTCAATTGTCTGGTGTCATATAATTTCCGTGTCAACTCTATTGCCAAAAAGATCCTTGCTTGTTACCTAGCTCATAGCTTACTCATAATAATTACCTCTCTTTAAGAGCTGACAAATTATCATAATTGTATTTCACCCGTGGCCAGGGAGAATACAAAATTTACATATTCAATTGGTAATATACACTGACATCAACTTCTCGCTGGCCGAGTAGCTGATAAGAGTGTAAACTATCAAATTTAGAAGCAATTCGAATCAGGTTGAATTAGGCTCTTCAAATCCGAGTCCTATCAAAACCTGAATGAATTAATAATGATTAATTCCCTTACAACTGAGTAAAATTATTACAAGGCTGATACATGTCAACGGTTTTGTTTCTCATATGTTCTTAAATTTCTTTGGATTGTGGCATGATGTGTTGCTATTTAAGCATGCTTCACTTTGTCAGACAGGTTCTATTTAAGTGATTTCTTTATTCAACAGGTCTGGCAGTAATCAGGTCTGGGTGTGGCTAGTGAAATTTATCTCAGCTTTCTAAAATAATGTGGTCAATCACAGTTCTTTCATGATCACGTGATTAATTTTTCACGTAGGGCCAGGTAGGTTTTGACAGCTTTTTTCCCATAATAAATCAAGGTCAAGGTCATTTTTATTTATATAGCACCTTTAAACAACATTAATGCTGACCAAGGTGCTTCACAGTAACACAATACAATGGTAAAAAATACAAAGTTTAAAAATTAAATCAACAACTTAACCCATAAAACTGAATGAAAACCAGGAATAAAAAAATAACTCACTAAGACCAACATTTCCAACATAAATAGGTCTGAGAAAAGACATACGTTTTCAATGATGATTTAAATGCAGATAAAGAAGATGATAACCAAACAGATTGAGGTAACAAATTCCACAGCTATAGGGGCTAATACAGAAAATACTTTATCACCTTTAGATTTCAAACGAGAAAATGAGCGCGTTTACATGCACGTTCTTAAGCCGATTATGCTTAATAAGTCGAAAATGCACTTGGTCATGTAAACGCGGTAACCTGTTTTCTTTTATCGGAGTAAGGTCATAAACGGAGTAAGCATAAACCGGTCGCAACAGGTAGTTTTTTTGCCTCTTACTCCAATTTCGCATGGCATGTAAACGCAATAACCCGCTTTCTGTCGGCTTATTGAAGTGCGCATGTGTGATACGTGACAGGAATGCATCGTTCGTGCAGATTTAAGCGCATCTAGACCGAGCAAACGTCTTGCAATAAAGAACGAAGGAAATATATCACAAAAGCGGACTTTTTCATGACTCCGAAAATGATAAAAATGTGTTCTCATCTCGTGCAGCAGAAGTGGTTCAGTCACAATGCTGCGTTTATAACTGCATGAGAGGATAATATATGAGCTGTAAGTTTCCCGACATGTTGCAAGTTGACATGTTGCAAGCTTAATTTAACATCACAACTGACAAATGTATGGAATACTCAGACACGCAAATTATTATATTTTGACGTCACTACAGGGAAATAACCTGATTTATTAATGAAGTCATGTAAATGCATACTTGCGTTGTCAGGTTACTGATGTGCAAGTAAATGGGGAAAACCGGTTATTTTAATAAACTGATATTTGTGAGTTATCAGCTTACTGGTGTGCATGTAAACATGCTCAATGGGACGGTTAATAGATTATCAGAGGATGATCTAAGAGATCTCCGGGGTGCAAGCCTGTAAATACGAAAATTAAAACCTTGAACTCAATTCTAAATTTAACTGAAAATAGTTTTACTGGATATATGAAATCATCATTTAAAAACTGCATTTTGTATGTATACTTGCATTATATTTGTGTGATATTAAAATTTGTTTGATGATCTGAATATTTTAAGTGTGACAAATATGCAAAGAAATGAAAAAAAAACAACAACAGGAAGGGGGCAAAAACCTTTTTACTGCACTGTATATATATATATATATATATATATATATATATATTAGGGCTGGTAATTTAACGTGTTAATTAGATTAATTAATTACGGTGAAAAATAACTCGTTAAAATTATTTTTAGACCCGCCCCAGACCTATGTGGGTCATCTGACAATACAGTTGATTGATGTGAGGCAGGGCAACAACTCACTGCGTGATGGAGCCTAGAAAACTTAGTTAGAAGGTCCCTAAAATTCAAGATATGGGGCAAAATGCCCCTGTTTGAGTTTTTGTCTCTAACACCTTAGACAAAATGCCCCCTGTCTCTAACAAAATGCCCCTGTTTGAGTTTTTATCTCTAACACCTGAGAAGAGATGATGCCAACCCCTCATAGGACTCAGATGATCCCAACCCTGAAACAACATACAGAACTACCACATTTTGCTATAAGTTTGATTGCATCACATAATAATTGCTGTTAATAGTGTTCATCATCTGTTTGATTACGTCTTTAATTGATTTTTCCGTACATTTCTGTCATATGTACATTGACTGACAGTCACCACTGATAAGCTACCACTAAATATTGTAGAAACTTAATTTGCTGTAAAGTTGCTTTGCAATGATTTGTATTGTGAAAAGCACTGTACAAATAAACTTGAATTTAATTGAATATTTACATCATATGGTTAAGTAATATCACACAAGCAATAAGTGCAATATCACACGAGTGCAAATGTGATATTGATCTTATACAACAGTTCAGTAAGACATTAATATTGTGTTATTTTAGACACAATGTTGTCTGTTTAGCTCAATTTTGCCAACTAAAATATAAAGACAAAGCAGAACTGTTGGTCTCCGAGCAACATACAGCGCATTTCATTTCTTAATGCACGTGTTGAACGAATTGGGTGAACCATTTGGCGCGTTGGATTTGAAGCAGTGCTGCACAGATCGATCAGTGTATGACATCATAGTACTGCAAGAGCTATTCAAAAGCATAAGGAGCTGTCTGCTCTCTATAGCTCTCGCAGTACTTTGATGTCACACACCAATTGATCTGATGGTGATGATCCATTTCAAGTCGAACAAGCCTAATGATTCAATGGACCATTCATAAAGAACCATTTACTTCACTCCTGAATGAATCAGCCATTTGAAGGAATCACATGAATTAATAAATGACTCGATGACTTAATCATTAAGACATTTACCACCACCTACTGGCAGTTTTAGTTTACTATTTAGAGTATCATTTCATTAAATAAATGATTTAATATTCCCATAGTAATAATAATAAAATTAATACAATTAATTATTTAAGGTATAGTTCACCCACCCAAAAATGACAATTGTGTCATCATTTACTCACCCTCATGGTCCAAAAGAGTATATGTAATACATTTTATCAAACAAAATATTTCTTGCTGAAGCTACTTTTTGTAATGTCTGTTTAATGCTTTTCACAACAATTACTTTAAATTATCCTTTGGGAGTAATTTATCAGTAATTTGTGATTAATTAATTGCCACATCATGTAATTAATTAGATAAAACAATGGAATCGCTTACCAGCCCTAATATATATGTAATATATATATATATATATATATATATAACCAACAGGGTTGCTTGAGGCTACAGTGGAATGAACGTAATGCTGTCACATACTTTTCAAAGCCTATGGCAATTACTTGTTTGTCATTCACCATCTGGAGTGCTGATTAGAGAAACTGAAGGACAGAGAGCTGCACCATTCCAACTTAACATTTGATACATACTCAACAGCGCCCTGAGGTTACCTTCTGACACAACAGCAAGACTCTTTTGACATTCTGTATTTCTCAATTTAATTTAGCCTAGAGTTTCTTTGCCCCAGAATCACACTCAAAGGATGGCTCTCTGAGGATGTATTTTTATTCCACTACTCTCACGTGGTAGGAATTTGGCGCGATTCATGGTGGGAACAGGTGAAATTATGGCCTTTGACATTTCATAATATGAGATAGAGAAGTAGTGTACACAATGTGGTAAGAAAAGGAGAATGACTCTCGCAGCAGGAAACTAATAACATAGCAGGATCTATCCTACTAAATGAAAGTCAACCATTCGTTTAGTAGCACAGACCTTGAAAAACTACATTATTGTTATGCTTCTTTTTTCTTTCCCCTTCACAATGCTAAGAAGAAAAGGTACTGTACAACTGGAGACCAGATATTCCTTTTAGCCTTCCCTCTCCTCTGGTTTACTTTATCTAAACATCACCAATCTCAATTTCAAATGATTATTGCTGTTCTTTTAAACCTCTTTTTGTGTTGGTCTTTTTGTTTATTAATATATATATATATATATATATATATATATATATATATATATATATATATATATATATTTATTTCCCCTTAACCAGGAAATTAACGTTCTTAGAATTGACAAGACAGTTGACCCTGAGAGGTCAGCTAAATATCTACAGCGGATCTAAATATGAATAGTTAATTATAACTAGTTATGGTTAGTTATTCATATTTCACATGATCTGATTCGTTACAGATTGGTGAAGAGAATGCGGGCATGGTAAAACGAAAGTTATGAGTTTAAACACT
>NW_015506285.1:0-3030 GCF_001515645.1 Sinocyclocheilus grahami
CTGATTATTGGTTCTAGAATCCCTAACCCTAACCTAACCCTAACCAAACCTCTCAGAACCTAAAACCTACCCACTCTAACCTCTCAGAACCTAAAACCTACCCACTCTAACCTCCAAGAACCTAAAACCTACCCACTCTAACCCCAAGACTACTTAACTCTACCTTTCAGAAAGACACCCCTCATAGAAAGACCCCTAGCAGCCACGTAGGAGATAAATAACTAAAAAAAGATTAAAAACAAATATATTAATGAGATTTAAATAAAGCATCTACAAGTGCATATAGTGACAGCAAATTGATACATAAATATGATTTAAATAAAGCATCTATAAGCTCAAATAAAGAATCTACAAGCTCATACAGTGACAGCAAATTGAGACATAAATATGATTTAAATAACAAAGCATCTACAAGCTCAAATAAAGCATCTATAAGGTTATACAGTGACAGTAAAGGGATACATAAATATGATGGAGAAACATATCATGATACTAAGAGACATTTTATGATTCAGGATGAAAGATTCATCTAAAGGTCAAGAAGCACGAATGGATGACGGGCGCTGGTCGTGGGGCCAGGCCTGAACAAAGCTAGGAAGTGGCCAGAAGGTATTGAAGGACAGTGCACAACCAAAATCGGACTCCGTTTCGATTTTTGGATTCTTTGATCCCTAACTCAACCCTAGACAGGTTGTTCACCAAAAAAAAAAAAAAAGTAGTTACATTCATTGTATTACTGCTTTTATTCAAAAATTACTTACATTTTAAAAGTCGTAAAACATCACAACTGCACAGTGACATCACTACAGAGAGGTGTTGCAAGTTACTACGCTGTAGTCATGCCAGATAAACAAACTCTGCATTGAAACAAACAGAAGGACGGTCTGCACTTCCTGGAACACCATAATGTCCATAAACCACTGCTAGAATGAGCCCAAGGGCGAAAAAAGTAAAGCGCCAAGTTCGGTCTGACACAGTTGTGAGCCAATGTCGAGTCAGTAGATTGGGAGGATAAAGCCTGCCAGAAAGATAACAGCTGGGAGGAATTCGGAGTTCCAGCCCTATGACAAGCATCTGGAGAGCCTACAGATCTGCAACAAGTTAGCATGCCGGTTGACAAAAGTCCTTGGAGGACCAGCTGAGTGGACAGGCCGTAGAGGACCCATAGAACAGAGCTTAAGGAGCACAAGCAGACCTGAAAGCAAAGGCAGTACTGATAGAGGGGCAGATTCTATGACCACAACAAGAGAGCCTTCATCAGCTACCATGGCTTAAACTAAAAAGCTTACAACACTCCCTGCACTACATGTACACACAGCATTACAAGACCAGTTCTAAATATAGATGACAGTCAAAATAAATGAATTTTTAGAAGAAAAAAAAAAAAAAAAAAAATACAATTTACACCTTAATGAGGAAAGATATTAATGCATAATGGCATAGGGATAAGCAATCACCACACACAAAAGACTAATGGTGAACAGGCCATCACACTAAAACAACACAAATCAAATGTATACAATTAATACATTACATAAAGCCAAGATTCGGATTAAAACACCTACAAAAAAGACAACAGGTGATGTCAATTAATAACAACAACTAAAAACCACTAACAGAATACAAGAAACAAATGACAAACCAACTTAAGTAAACCATTGCCTCAAACTAAAAGGAACAATTAAAAAAAAAAAAAAAAAAAAAAAAAGCTGTGCACAATAAATGAATTTTTAGAAAAAAAAAAAAAAAAAAAAAAATACAATTTACACCTTAATGAGGACAGATATTAATGCATAATGGCATAGGGATAAGCAATCACCACACACAAAAGACTAATGGTGAACAGGCCATCACACTAAAACAACACAAATCAAATGTATACAATTAATACATTACATAAAGCCAAGATTCGGATTAAAACACCTACAAAAAAGACAACAGGTGATGTCAATTAATAACAACAACTAAAAACCACTAACAGAATACAAGAAACAAATGACAAACCAACTTAAGTAAACCATTGCCTCAAACTAAAAGGAACAATTAAAAAAAAAAAAAAAAAAAAAAAAAAAAATATGCTGGAAGTTTGCAAGCTTCATAAACAGGTCAAGAAAAGCAATAGGAGCACAAGAAGTCCAAAAACAAGAACACCGCACAAGATAAGTAAAACATGTACCTCTTACAAATACAAAACACGCACAAGTGTGGGGGTCAAAAACCATCATGAACAAAAACTTGTCGTCAGCAAGATGCTAAAAGCACGGAGAACAAAATCAACATTAAAAAATATACAACAAATCACAAATTAAAAGATACAAAGACCATAAACAAAAAAAAAAGGGACAAAACTTAAACAAACAAAAAAAAACATACAATTAAAGAGGGACACAAGTGAAAGCTAAATAAAATAAACAATGGTGGGGGGGTGTTACAGGGCTGACGAGACGTGAGACGTGCGGATCCATCTGCAAGGCTTTATTGTGGAGAAGACAGAGACGTGGTCATGAAGCAGGCAGGGTCAAACAGAGGCAGACAGGTATATGGTGGGCAAGACACAAGAACAGTCCTAGGGCTAGCGTGGGTCGACGATGGGCAGACAGAGTCAGAAGGGGCAAGACTAAGGGAGAAATCCAGGAAACCAGGCGAAGATCAGAAACCGGGAAAACAGCTAGGCTAGGGCTAAGGCTAAGGCTAAGGCTAAGACTAGGGCTAATGACTAAGGCAAATGACTAGGGCTAAGGCTAAGGCTAATGACTAAGGCTAAGGCTAATGACTAAGGCAAATGACAAGGGCTCCGTAAGGTAGCTATCTCTAGATTCGTGACAGGGGGGCCTTCAAGCCTCTTGTTTCATACCAATGAAACAACAGGCTTGAAAGTCATAACCTCTAAAACTGAAAAAAGGCAGAAACAAAAGGAGATAACAGTAATAATATAAAATGAATTATACATGAATACTAACAAAAATACACACAAGGTTTACATACACACCTGTAGCGTCTGGAACACTCCAACACACAATATATATTTTG
>NW_015506285.1:4976-16001 GCF_001515645.1 Sinocyclocheilus grahami
CAAACCTGCCTAGACGGGTGCTAGGTTGGGGGGAGCTGTTGTACTATTCAAAAACCTAACCCTAACCCTAACCTAACCACTCTAACCTCTTAGAACCTGAGGCCTACCCATTCTGACCCAAAGACTACTCAACTCTACCTCTCAGAAAGATACCCCTCATAGAAAGACCCCTAGCAGCCACGTAGGAGGTAAATAACTAAAAAAAGATTAAAAACAAATATATTAATGAGATTTAAATAACAAAGCATCTACAAGCGCATATAGAGACAGCAGATGGATCCATAAATATGATTTAAATAACAAAGCATCGACAAGCTCATATAGTGACAGCAGATTGAGACATAAAATATTATTTAAATAACAAAGCATCCACAAGCTCAAATAAAGCATCTACAAGCTCATACAGTGACAGCAAATGGACACATAAATATGATGAAGAAACATATTATGATACTAAGAGACATTTTATGATTCATGATGAAAGACTCATCTAAAGGTCAAGAAGCACGAATGGATGACGGGCGCTGGTCGTGGAGCCAGGCCTGAACAGAGCTAGGAAGTGGCCAGAAGGAATTGAAGGACAGTGCACAACCGAAATCGGACTCTGTTTCGATTTTTTTATTTTTTGATCCCTAACCCTAACTATGATGATATGAATACACGAATATCATCTCCAGCTGCTCTGAGAGTCACTTCATTAGCATTTTACCATTTAATTTGACAAAACTACTGTCAGATCACATACACAGCAGCTGCAAGTTCCTCAAGGCAACCCGTCAAAATAAAAGTTTAGTTTAACGTGAAGAAACTGTATCAGAAATATTACTGTTTAGCAGTCTTAAGACTCAATGTAACAACAATGCTACTACTAATAATAAATATTAATGAATCTTTATTTTTAAAGAAATAATCACATTTGTTTTCTCTTTAATTTTAACAGTAAACCTCTGTTGTGCAGCATAAATTAAATTAATTTTTTTTGCCTTCATCTGATTACCAGAAATATTAAGAAGAACATTTTATTAGGCCTTATTATTGTTTCAAATGGACCCCATACAAAAAATAATAAGTTTAAAATACAGGCCTGTGGCTCTTAATTTCTTTTTATTAATATACCATTTGTAAACTGATGTTTACTGTTCTTTTTTTTTTAAAATATCAATAGCATTTGTATTAAAACTATTTTCACTGAAAGTAATCAAAAAATCGAGAATCGAACCAAGAATTGAATCGAGAGCTTGCGAATCTAAATCGAATAGAATCTGGACATCTGAATCTATACCCAGCCCTAAATCAAATCAATCTTAGCTGATGTTTTTCAGAGACAAATGCAGGTGTTATCTATACATTTTATTTGTGTATATAAAATTTTTAAATAGTCTACAGTTGCGTGGTTAAAGCGTGTTTGTGTGTACAGGAACATTGTTGTCTGCCTGTTTTTTCTTCTTTCGTACTTCTATCGCTGTGCTCGGGTGTTTCTGTGCTGCAGTCTTTGGCCAGTAGGTCTGTCATCTGTTTGAAGCTGTCGTGTCTCAACTAGGGATGCACCAAAATGAAAATTCTTGGCTGAAGCCAAAAAAAATGAAACACTGGGCCAAAGGCCGAATAACGAACACTGTTTGTCGCTTCCCACCCCCCACCATGTATTTTGCCATTTCTTTCACCATTGCATAAATTAAATAGCCAAAAAGTGAATTTTGCAGTTTTGAAAAAATCAATTGCAAAACAACAATTTAAAAATATTTACTTAACACTGAACATTTTTTAACATTCTAGCAGACACTATACCAACAAAGCTCAATTTAACTTAAAAAGAAAGGAGACATATTATGCCCCTTTTTACAATATGTAATATACGTTTCAGGTGTCCCCAGAATGTGTCTGTGAAGTTTCAGCTCAAAATGCTCCACAGATCATTTATTATATCATTTTGAAAATGCCTATTTTGAGTGGAATCAGAAACACTGTTTTTCGGGCCTGTCTCTTTAAATGCAAATGAGCTGCTGCTCCCCACCCCATTTTCCTATTTTCCAGAATAGAGCTGCGCCATTACAGCTAGGACCTGCTAAAAATATCTGTTTTGGTTCTGATTATCATGTTTATCTCGCTGAAATCATGTGTTTTAAACAATATTAGTTTAAACTTCTGATATACGGTTTTCTGAGCGCACACATCCGAAGCACACGCACAGAAAGCGGCTGTCACAGCATGTGAGTACTAAACTAAGTTCTCATTCACACACAAGTTTGTTAAAAACACACACGAGTTACAAAACAGTGGGTTATGTCTGTGAAGGTAAACAGCTGGGAAAGTGCTCGTTTGTTTATTTTAAATCTGTGTGGCAGCAGAGTAATATACAGTTAATAAATTAATAAATCCTCAGCTCTGTTGTCTCCTCTGAGGCTGGGACTCTAAACAGTGTTCTGTGCTCGTCTGTGCAGCCAAAGACAGAACAGTTAGCATGTTTTGCTCAAACTTTCATCATGGCATTAGAACTGCTACACCGTTGTCGCTTGCGAAATCAAAATAACGGCGCCGTGGTTGGAAACATACAGATTAAGGGGTGGTAATATTATAATGAGATCCCTTTGCCACGTCACCAAGGGAGCGAAATCAGACGCGCTGGTTTTCTCAGACGCTTGCAGAAAAAGGCTTCCCAAAACAAAATTACTGGGTTAATCTTTTTCACGTTTCCTTGGTTGTTAGATGCACCAGGGACCTGATTATAGCACTTAAAACCTGGAAAAGTCAGATTTTCGTGATATGTCACCAGTAAAATTATATTTTTTTGCTATTTTTGAGACCCCCCTTCTTGAATCATGCAAGTATTTAACTGTACAAATAAATGCAACCTCGCTGAGCAGAAGAGACTTCTTTTAAAACATTAGAATATTACAGATCCCAATTTTAACGCGATGTGTGAATGTTATAATAAATGTATTACAGTTTTTTCAATTGCTAAATGACAGTGGGCACAACTGGAGCTACATGTGCAAAACTCTAACTACAGTCTGCACTACCAACAGTCACCTGAGCTAAACAGTTCACATCACCTGCAAAACTCATTCCAAGCAACACAACTCTTAACACATGGCTCAAAAGAGGCTCAGTGCAGCCAAACACTATGCACAACCCTCACTGAGATAACACACACTGTCACTCAGAGCACACTGAGAGTAAAACACTAGCATCAAACACCAATACAAACTTTTCATCTTTACAGTTTGAACAATTTCAGTGACTTCACACAAAGTAATATTTTCTTCAAAGAAAAGAGTGATATTCTTACATGATTTATTTAAATTTTTAGAACAACAATTCTTTAAGGTAAATGAAAATTAGCAGTTTGCTTCAATAGTCTGTAGTAATTTACAGAATTACAGTAATGAGAAAAAAAGGTAGAAACTAAAAGTACATACTGTAATTCGAACAAATAATTGAGGGGCTAATCCTGCCTCTCTCTAGCATCAGGCCACAGGTTTTCATCAACATCACATCTAATGTTCTCTCTTGCCATGCACCTGGGGAAGAACCTTCTGGAGTGCCTTATCCATCCCTGCCAGTCCTCTGGACTCGTGTCCTCACATCCGGCACGCATGGCTTCCAAAAGAGACATTTGGTCATATTTTACAGAACAACAGTAAAATTACAATACTAACATTTATGAATGTTGATTAGAGCCCTGCA
Source organism: Sinocyclocheilus grahami (assembly GCF_001515645.1). NCBI lineage: Eukaryota > Metazoa > Chordata > Actinopteri > Cypriniformes > Cyprinidae > Sinocyclocheilus > Sinocyclocheilus grahami. The sequence goes on from NW_015506285.1 coordinate 8,664, forward strand.
CGGGCCTCAAATATACGCCCTAGCCCAGCCCTTGTCCGACAGCTCTTCTGAACTCTTGGCCCGAGTCCGACCCGAGTCCGTCTTTTTTTCCCTTCTCACAAAACAGCTTACTACTGTTTCAGCTATTAAAATAGTTCAGTTTTGTATGTAATGGTAAAGTTTGGAATGGAACTAAATATTTCGTTTAGTTTTTTTATTAAGATAATTTAGAAATAAGTTTGGAGAATTTTTTTGTTCGTTAAATGTAAGTTTTTGTTTTTTAAGTAACGACCAAGCGGCCAGCGGCAGACAGTGTGTTGATCATAGCCTATGTTTGATTTGAATTTAACCTTCTCAAATCATCACGACTTGCCTAAAATAAAATCTATAGATATAAAACAGTTATCACAATAAGCATATCACAAATGTTAGTTTAAATGTTTAACCTATATAAATGTGCACTGTAAGACGCATATCCAATCGTTTGTGCGGAGAGGAGCTAAAGTGCGCTTTGCAGGACATGGAGGCGCCGGCGCGATCACTTGCATTGGAAACAACTTAAAATACGCAGTGGTGGAGGTAACGAATTACAACTACTCACGTTACTGTAATTAAGTAGTTTTTTCGGGTACAAATTAAGCAAAATAATCGACTTCGTTACTTTTAAATCATAGTTCGTTACTGAGTATGCCCACAATTTCAATTGATTTTCAAACCTTTGACTGCACTTCAGTAGCCAATAAAGATATCTGATCGTAAACGGACCAATAAGAGCCCGCAGAAACCCGCAGGAGAACTCTGTGCTTCTCTTTTAGTTGACAACAGCAGATTTATAAATGTTTGCCGCACGTATTGCACTGTCACATGCCTTTAAATAAATCATAAAAATGTCACTGAAAAAATTACGAGAAACAAGTGTTTCAGCGCAGATTTTCCTCGTGCTTTGGACTTTGAACCCTGGCGCCGCAAGCTCGTGCAGCGCTGTTTAAATACATGCAGTTTGTCCGTGTGTTAGAAAACATAACGTTCGGCGGTCCGTGTAACGCTTCACAATTCGTAAATACAAAATGTAAACACAATTTTCAGACCAAATACAAAAAGGAAAAAATTAAACCTTTTTTTGTTTTTGTTACTTCATAAATGAATAATTGCCGTTTTCTCTCCTTTTTTCAATTTTACTTTTTTAAAATTGTGATTAAAAAAATTATCATTTGAATAAATAAAATCTAAACAATTTTCTATTTTTCCATTTTTTTTATCTTACAATTTGCGCTGTGGGCTGTACCATTAGCGTGGGGATGTGACTGTTTGACACACACGCTTAACGTGGCTTAATGTATCCTACTAAAACAGTGACACTGGAGGACACAACTTATTAATAATAAACATGTAGGCAAATATTTACAGATAAGCAGAATAGCACAGAATATGAAAGCAATTTGCCACATTGAAAACCTAAAGAAAATACGTGACTCAGTGGACGAAGATAGTGGTATAAATTAAAAAGCCCGAACTCAGTATAATCATTAATACAATGTATTAATAAAGTAGCCTATAGGTTACTAGGTACAGGAAAGCAGATAAGAATATGAACGCTACTGAATTGTTGTCCTCCCATAGGCTTAATGGAAGAAGACAGTGGTGTAAAAGTAGGCTATAGCCAAATTTGGTATACACTTATTAATGTTGCAAACTACATTGCCTACTGGGAAGCAGATGCGACCGGAATTTGAACGTGACATGCAAAGTTTTCCTACCGTTGAAAACCATTATTTGAAAACGCATAATGTGGCTTAATGCATTAAGACCAGGATTTCAAAAAAGCAAAGCATACACCTTATTAATAAACCATATTCCCCTATTTACACACAAGCCGAAAAACCCAGAAAATGAACACAATGCACAAAGTTTCAAATGAAGTGATTCCTCCCATAGAAAACTATTGCCATACACACAATAACCACTGGAGATGTCGGCTAAAGCTTTATTCATAAACACCAACCGCGAAAATCCATCTATATACAGTATATCTCCAGTTAATGTTTGAACTGTAAAAGCTACATTTGAAAAACATTATACTGTAATTTGCTATGCTCAGCTGCCACTTTCCATGGTCGCGGTTGCTGCCACAGGGACTGCGGGACTTCATTTGGAAGTGGCAGCGGCAACCGAGTTACATAATTTGTGTTAATGTTTAGTGATGAATAAAGCTTTATGTATAACCTTCATCTCTGGTGGTTATGTGTAGTGGTCGACCGATATATCGCCAAGGTCGATATATCGGCCGATATTTGGCATTTTTCAAATGTCGCATCTGCCGATACGTTTTTCTGTTTGGCCGATGTGTTGGAGGACTTTTATTTTGACGGCGCTGAGAAGGGCAGCACCTGAGCACACACAGCTCACATTCTCCATCTTGTTCGCTGTTGTCCTTCAGTTCTGTCTAATATGGATAGAAGTCTATCCAATAATCAGATAGAACTGTTATTAGTAATAGAAAGGCAAACATTATAATACTTTCTCATTTGCCGTCAACATTCAGCAAATACACATTTATATAATTTAAACAAATCTTTGAATGACTAATGAACATTTAATTTCACAAACCTTGCAGACTTAGTCGAATCTAGTTCAGATCTTGTGAAGTGTGCATGTGTATCCTGCATGATCGCGCGTTCTCTGCGTGACGGTCGGTCCGTGCGAATTGAATGCTGACAGGAGGAGAATTCTGCTTCACTGGAGATGTCAAAATATGCTGCGCTTTATGCATTTGCCCACTGTCATATTCATGTCATTTTCATTACGTGCTGTATGTAAAATGAGTGTTACCTTGGCTTTATTTGAACAAATATGATTCCCAATGCATACAAACTTCCTAGAATACTGAGTGCCCTGTTGGTTACAGTGTTTACTTCCTTTTAATTTATATTTTTATTAAATATTTGTTTATTTGTGAAAAATACTTTGTCATTTAAAGTATAAGCATGTATTTTTAACTTATATATTTTTTAATCCATTTTCAAATGATTTCAAATTTCTTAAATATTAAATAAAATTATATCGGCTTCATATCGGCCATCGACCACCCTGCTTTCCAAGATATTGGCATCGGCATCGGCTGTCAAATAAAGGTGCTGTAGGTAAGTTTTTGACTCTTCTTAAGCCAAAAAAAGAAACATTATGTTTGTAGATATTTAGGAAACATGTTATGTTTACATAGCTGTTTCTCTGAAAAATAATGCCATAGCCAGCAATTCTACACTGAAATGTGCATTCCTGGGAAGATTCTCGGTTGGTATTGCAGTTCCCATTTCAACCGCTAGTTGTCAATCTTACAGTACATACTGCACCTTTAATGTGTTGTACTACATACAGATTTTAAAAGTGACTGAATTTACTGAAGCATTGAAGCATGTTGCGAGTTGCATTGTTGCAATTTGCAACTGTGTGGAAGTGTTTGTATTATTGTTTCTTTTTGTTATTCATTTATTCATTTGTGCTGTTATGTATATTTGTGAAGTCTGTGATGTGCTGCCCATGCCCTACTGCAATTGCCTAACCCTTGTGGGATTAATTAAGTAGTAAAGAAACAAATTTCTTTTTTATTCTTTGAACACATGCTTGTTTTGAAATGGAGGAAGGTGAACTTGAAAGGACTGTTGAGCCCATAGTAAGTCCAATTGCTTATGTATTTGAGCCGATAGAGCGAGGGGACCGAGCAGTACTACGAGTCGAAGAAGTTGTGAACCTGCTGATTAGGGGTTTATCTGTCTACTCGTTAAAACAGCCATTCTGACATCATTTTGTGTGCAACTGCTCAAGAAGACACAAAAGAGGACTCGATTTGGTACTCGCGCTGTTCGAGCTCCTGCTTCTTGCGTGCGTACCGCATTGAGATCTCTTTAGCTTGGTCTTGCGCTCGAATGGCTTAAAACACTTTAATGTTTAAACTGACAAGATATAAAACGTGTGAGATTGCTAAACTTTCTTGAGGAAGCAGCATTAGCCCGATCGTTCAGATACGTCATTAGATTTAGCGTCCTGTTAACAGCAGTATTCGCAGATGAACATGAAATATGTTGCATACCACGACTGCTGAACAAGCCAGTGTAATGCAAATTTCTCTGAAATGTCTGACAGAACAATAAAATGCCACATGAACGATATTATATGAAGCATTGTTTGTTTACGTCACGTTGTGCCAAACGTTATGAAAACAATGTTTGGGATACCATGATCAAAACTTTGTGATGTAGACCGTTTGATACTGGCTATTCATCCAAATTATGGTGAAAACAAAAAAAACTTGTTGTGTGTTAAAATAACAACTGGCCAACTTATTGAACAAACCCGTGATGCCACACGCTGTGGTATTACTGGATAACAGCGCCCTTGCTACAAAAGATGACAAAACATGCTTTTTTTCTTTGAAATGGTTACATTAATTGTGTTTGTTATATATTTTTTAATTAAAGTGGAAATAAGTTTACTAAATAATGTAAACAGACTGCTTCACTTCCTCTTTAAAATCTAAGCAAGTGTTGTATGAACACACTATAAACGCTCCACAGAGTCTCCTTTGTGTCAAAAGACGAGTCACGTCAAACTGACGCTTCTGCTAAATATGACCAGACCTCTCACATTGTAAATCATTATTGTAAGCAAAAAAAAAAAGTACTGCAGCTTTAACAATAGTTCCAATATTTGTAGCCTAACAAATATTTTGTAGTTCTCACTTTGGATAAAAGCATCTGCTAAATGAATCAATTTAAAATCTAACAGTCTTCAATAACATTCACACACAGATCAGAATCAGATTTTGTCTTTGTATTAGACCGCTTGTTGGTCATATCTTTCACATGTATAAAAAGTGTGTGTGCGTTCTCTGTCAGCTGAAGCAGATGAAGGAGCTGGAGCAGGAGAAAGACTCTCTGCTGGCCAGTCTGGATGTGTTGGAGCGATCCAGAGAATGGCACCAGATGCAGATCCACAACATCACTGAGACGCAGAGACACATCGGCCAGAGTTGCCATTCCACTGTACGGCCAGACGAATGAACACCCTCCTAACGATTACGAGTCTGTCAGAGATCAAGGCGTCTCATTAAATGCCATGTTGTTTTCATAATATTCTAGTTGTGGATTTCAAACTCTCCCAAAAACCAACAACTCAACAAGTAGTTAGTAAACAGTGGGGATACATGTGATCAAACACTTAAAGGAGCTTAAAAGAGAAGCGGCACCAAACCGAGCATTGGATTTAGATCAGTCCTTTAGCTTTGTTTAAAGTTTAGCTTTGACTCCATCAAACACACCTGATCCAGTTCCTTCAGCTACAGGTCTGTGTTCTGCAGGAGCTTGATAATAATAAAACACATGATCACAAAAATTCAAACTTCTTTTTCTTTTGCAGTATTAGACATAAATCAACAGAACTGTGTTTTAATGGTTAAAATAAATATCCCTCAGTTCCAGTAATCAAATCTTCACCTTTAATCAAATGCTCATATCTGACATTGTGTTTTATTTCTTCAGGAGTTTTTGGCTGAATCTGGTCAGAGTCAGTTGGAAGTTGTTCTGCCTAAACTGCAGGACGTCACACGCTGCCTCTGCGATTTACTTTCATTCTCCGGGAAGGTTCGTATAAAACCTCCTTTCACTCTGATATATTATTGTTGTTACTGTGCTGATTGAAAAATATGCTGTTCTCCAGACGTTCCCGTCCACAGGCTCCTCCAGCGCTCCTCCTGCTCCAGCACCTCCTCAGGCCATCCACATACTGAAGGAGCAGAACCGGCTCCTCACACAGGTCTCACTTTGATTTTTTTTACACACCTAATTCAGATCATCAGCTCATTAGTAGAGAGATTCATGGACTCAGCTGAGTGCATCTGTGATCAGAAACCACTTATGCTTCATTCACACTGCAGGAAAATGTAGATTTTTTTTGCTCTTAACTAACTCAGTTTATTTTATTTCATAACAATGTGAACAGCACAAACCACATGGAATCTGATTTTTACGATTCTGATTTGGGCCACATTTATATGTGGTCCTAAATCCGATTCAGGTCAGATGTGTTGCAATGCGACTGCAGTCTGAACAGTCATATCGACAGTGTGGTGTTGTTTTAAGGTGTATTACAGTAGGCGCAGTGTAAATTGTCTAAGCATTAATGGTAGGGAAAGCCCTTATAGTACATTGAAGAATGATCATATGACTTTTTACATACGCCATGTGACCTGTAAATGCGAAAAAGCCGTTTCCATTGCAGTTTTGCAAATTATTCCTTTTTCGCATTGCCTGAAAAACCACCTCATGCGAGCGTAAAAGCGTTTTTGCGATATATGGGCATTTTTGCAAAATTGACGCGTTTCCATTAGGCGTATTTTCAATTCGCAATTTGAATTTGCGCAATTTGAAGGGTAATGGAAACGCGCCTAGTGACAGCTCTATACAAGATAAACTTAAACGGGGATAAACAGGGTTGAACAGTAAATATTTAATAACTTGACCTCTGTCTCCTCATCTTCGTCCTCCTTATTGCCTGCTCACAAATTTGCTGCCTTTCACGTCACATCAGCTTATAAATGAACACATAAATGCTTACTTCATTGGCCTCAGTGTTTACTTCCGTATGACAGCGCACTTCATGCCGTCTTGTTATCGTTCTTTTGCACATGCGGCTCAGTTCAGGACTGTCATTCATTCACACTGGAATCTGATATTGGCCACATTTAAAAATGACAATGTGAACAGCCATACAAAAATTTCGGATCTGAGCAATAAATTGAAATTGAGCACTAATGCTTGCAGTGTGAACACAGCCTTAGACATGCAAATAAAACAAAGATTGAAAAAGGGTTTAACCCTCTTGGTATCGTTCGGTCATTTTAGGCTGAAAAAAAAAGTTTAGAATTTTTCAAAATTGCTACTTCAACCCTCTACGGACACCTTGGCAATTGAATCGCCATTGGCTAGTATTTTTTGTATTTAGTATTGGTTTAGCATTTTTTAGTTTACTCGCCAGAATCGCCAGACTATATATATATATATATATATATATATATATATATATGTTTATAAAATGGCACAGTTTTTAAATATCTGAAAGTACACTCTTAACATCAGTCAGTCAAGCATTATAATATGATTATCAAGTATTATTTAATGATAGAAATTTAGTAATGAGAATTAAAACTTGATAACAATGTTTGAATGCATATTAGTCATTTTAACTGGTGTTTTTTTGGTAATTCAGTGTTTCTGTAAAAAAAAAAAAAAAATTTTTTTTAATTTTTTTGACATGTGGCCAAGTATCGGAATTAGTGCTCTGCATTTAACCCATCCTAAGTGCACA
>NW_015506285.1:16126-28952 GCF_001515645.1 Sinocyclocheilus grahami
TGAAAACCTAAAGAAAATACGTGACTCAGTGGACGAAGATAGTGGTATAAATTAAAAAGCCCGAACTCAGTATAATCATTAATACAATGTATTAATAAAGTAGCCTATAGGTTACTAGGTACAGGAAAGCAGATAAGAATATGAACGCTACTGAATTGTTGTCCTCCCATAGGCTTAATGGAAGAAGACAGTGGTGTAAAAGTAGGCTATAGCCAAATTTGGTATACACTTATTAATGTTGCAAACTACATTGCCTACTGGGAAGCTGATGCGACCGGAATTTGAACGTGACATGCAAAGTTTTCCTACCGTTGAAAACCATTATTTGAAAACGCATAATGTGGCTTAATGCATTAAGACCAGGATTTCAAAAAAGCAAAGCATACACCTTATTAATAAACCATATTCCCCTATTTACACACAAGCCGAAAAACCCAGAAAATGAACACAATGCACAAAGTTTCAAATGAAGTGATTCCTCCCATAGAAAACTATTGCCATACACACAATAACCACTGGAGATGTCGGCTAAAGCTTTATTCATAAACACCAACCGCGAAAATCCATCTATATACAGTATATCTCCAGTTAATGTTTGAACTGTAAAAGCTACATTTGAAAAACATTATACTGTAATTTGCTATGCTCAGCTGCCACTTTCCATGGTCGCGGTTGCTGCCACAGGGACTGCGGGACTTCATTTGGAAGTGGCAGCGGCAACCGAGTTACATAATTTGTGTTAATGTTTAGTGATGAATAAAGCTTTATGTATAACCTTCATCTCTGGTGGTTATGTGTAGTGGTCGACCGATATATCGCCAAGGTCGATATATCGGCCGATATTTGGCATTTTTCAAATGTCGCATCTGCCGATACGTTTTTCTGTTTGGCCGATGTGTTGGAGGACTTTTATTTTGACGGCGCTGAGAAGGGCAGCACCTGAGCACACACAGCTCACATTCTCCATCTTGTTCGCTGTTGTCCTTCAGTTCTGTCTAATATGGATAGAAGTCTATCCAATAATCAGATAGAACTGTTATTAGTAATAGAAAGGCAAACATTATAATACTTTCTCATTTGCCGTCAACATTCAGCAAATACACATTTATATAATTTAAACAAATCTTTGAATGACTAATGAACATTTAATTTCACAAACCTTGCAGACTTAGTCGAATCTAGTTCAGATCTTGTGAAGTGTGCATGTGTATCCTGCATGATCGCGCGTTCTCTGCGTGACGGTCGGTCCGTGCGAATTGAATGCTGACAGGAGGAGAATTCTGCTTCACTGGAGATGTCAAAATATGCTGCGCTTTATGCATTTGCCCACTGTCATATTCATGTCATTTTCATTACGTGCTGTATGTAAAATGAGTGTTACCTTGGCTTTATTTGAACAAATATGATTCCCAATGCATACAAACTTCCTAGAATACTGAGTGCCCTGTTGGTTACAGTGTTTACTTCCTTTTAATTTATATTTTTATTAAATATTTGTTTATTTGTGAAAAATACTTTGTCATTTAAAGTATAAGCATGTATTTTTAACTTATATATTTTTTAATCCATTTTCAAATGATTTCAAATTTCTTAAATATTAAATAAAATTATATCGGCTTCATATCGGCCATCGACCACCCTGCTTTCCAAGATATTGGCATCGGCATCGGCTGTCAAATAAAGGTGCTGTAGTTAAGTTTTTGACTCTTCTTAAGCCAAAAAAAGAAACATTATGTTTGTAGATATTTAGGAAACATGTTATGTTTACATAGCTGTTTCTCTGAAAAATAATGCCATAGCCAGCAATTCTACACTGAAATGTGCATTCCTGGGAAGATTCTCGGTCGGTATTGCAGTTCCCATTTCAACCGCTAGTTGTCAATCTTACAGTACATACTGCACCTTTAATGTGTTGTACTACATACAGATTTTAAAAGTGACTGAATTTACTGAAGCATGTTGTATTGGTGCGAGTTGCATTGTTGCAATTTGCAACTGTGTGGAAGTGTTTGTATTATTGTTTCTTTTTGTTATTCATTTTTTGATATGTGCTGTTATGTATATTTGTGAAGTCTGTGATGTGCTGCCCATGCCCTACTGCAATTGCCTAACCCTTGTGGGATTAATTAAGTAGTAAAGAAACAAATTTCTTTTTTATTCTTTGAACACATGCTTGTTTTGAAATGGAGGAAGGTGAACTTGAAAGGACTGTTGAGCCCATAGTAAGTCCAATTGCTTATGTATTTGAGCCGATAGAGCGAGGGGACCGAGCAGTACTACGAGTCGAAGAAGTTGTGAACCTGCTGATTAGGGGTTTATCTGTCTACTCGTTAAAACAGCCATTCTGACATCATTTTGTGTGCAACTGCTCAAGAAGACACAAAAGAGGACTCGATTTGGTACTCGCGCTGTTCGAGCTCCTGCTTCTTGCGTGCGTACCGCATTGAGATCTCTTTAGCTTGGTCTTGCGCTCGAATGGCTTAAAACACTTTAATGTTTAAACTGACAAGATATAAAACGTGTGAGATTGCTAAACTTTCTTGAGGAAGCAGCATTAGCCCGATCGTTCAGATACGTCATTAGATTTAGCGTCCTGTTAACAGCAGTATTCGCAGATGAACATGAAATATGTTGCATACCACGACTGCTGAACAAGCCAGTGTAATGCAAATTTCTCTGAAATGTCTGACAGAACAATAAAATGCCACATGAACGATATTATATGAAGCATTGTTTGTTTACGTCACGTTGTGCCAAACGTTATGAAAACAATGTTTGGGATACCATGATCAAAACTTTGTGATGTAGACCGTTTGATACTGGCTATTCATCCAAATTATGGTGAAAACAAAAAAAACTTGTTGTGTGTTAAAATAACAACTGGCCAACTTATTGAACAAACCCGTGATGCCACACGCTGTGGTATTACTGGATAACAGCGCCCTTGCTACAAAAGATGACAAAACATGCTTTTTTTCTTTGAAATGGTTACATTAATTGTGTTTGTTATATATTTTTTAATTAAAGTGGAAATAAGTTTACTAAATAATGTAAACAGACTGCTTCACTTCCTCTTTAAAATCTAAGCAAGTGTTGTATGAACACACTATAAACGCTCCACAGAGTCTCCTTTGTGTCAAAAGACGAGTCACGTCAAACTGACGCTTCTGCTAAATATGACCAGACCTCTCACATTGTAAATCATTATTGTAAGCAAAAAAAAAAAGTACTGCAGCTTTAACAATAGTTCCAATATTTGTAGCCTAACAAATATTTTGTAGTTCTCACTTTGGATAAAAGCATCTGCTAAATGAATCAATTTAAAATCTAACAGTCTTCAATAACATTCACACACAGATCAGAATCAGATTTTGTCTTTGTATTAGACCGCTTGTTGGTCATATCTTTCACATGTATAAAAAGTGTGTGTGCGTTCTCTGTCAGCTGAAGCAGATGAAGGAGCTGGAGCAGGAGAAAGACTCTCTGCTGGCCAGTCTGGATGTGTTGGAGCGATCCAGAGAATGGCACCAGATGCAGATCCACAACATCACTGAGACGCAGAGACACATCGGCCAGAGTTGCCATTCCACTGTACGGCCAGACGAATGAACACCCTCCTAACGATTACGAGTCTGTCAGAGATCAAGGCGTCTCATTAAATGCCATGTTGTTTTCATAATATTCTAGTTGTGGATTTCAAACTCTCCCAAAAACCAACAACTCAACAAGTAGTTAGTAAACAGTGGGGATACATGTGATCAAACACTTAAAGGAGCTTAAAAGAGAAGCGGCACCAAACCGAGCATTGGATTTAGATCAGTCCTTTAGCTTTGTTTAAAGTTTAGCTTTGACTCCATCAAACACACCTGATCCAGTTCCTTCAGCTACAGGTCTGTGTTCTGCAGGAGCTTGATAATAATAAAACACATGATCACAAAAATTCAAACTTCTTTTTCTTTTGCAGTATTAGACATAAATCAACAGAACTGTGTTTTAATGGTTAAAATAAATATCCCTCAGTTCCAGTAATCAAATCTTCACCTTTAATCAAATGCTCATATCTGACATTGTGTTTTATTTCTTCAGGAGTTTTTGGCTGAATCTGGTCAAAGTCAGTTGGTTGTTGTTCTGCCTAAACTACAGGACGTCACGCGCTGCCTCTGAGATTTACTCTCATTCTCTGGGAAGGTTGGTATAAAACCTCCTTTCACTCTAATATATTATTGTTGTTGCTGAGCTGACTGAAAAATGTGCCGTTCTCCAGACGTTCCCATCCACCGGCTCCTCCAGCACTTCTCCTGCTCCTGCACCTCCTCAGACCATCCACATACTGAAGGAACAGAACCGGCTCCTCACACCGGTCTCTCACACACACTCACACTCACACACACACACACACTCACTCACTCACTCACTCACTCACACACTCACACACTCACACACTCACACACTCACACACACACACACATACACACACCCCATAAATATCACATATGACCGGTGGTTTTCATTCTGGTCCTGGGCATTCGCTTCTTTACACGCCTCATTCAGATCGTCATCAGCTGTTTAGGACAGAAATTCATGAAGTCAAAAACCACTTACACATGCAAATATACAAGATTGAAAAAGGGTATAAAGCCTTTTGTTTGAATCTTGGCCTTCAAAACACTTTTTCAAATATGGACCCTTTTCACATTTCCGGGTTTATCAGCAGTGGAAGTCATCACAGTTGGGTTAACTTGAAGAGCAGTGAATGGGAGAGTACCACAAATATATTTTTTGCATTCCCATTTGCTCAAATAGCAAAAGAAAAACTCCCAGATCGTGTTTTCTTGACTTTCAATAAAAGGAAAAAAATTGAGACTGATAACGGCAGCCAGAAGAGAGAACGATGTCAAACTTACTGTCCCTCCCATAGATGCTGCATTAGAAACATCCTTGCATTAGCGTTAACTGTTTTTTGTAATTTGATGCAAAGGTGATATAATACAAAGAATAGTGTTATAAATGTACATACATTTAAAAAAAAAATACAAATATGAAAAACTTTCGAGGATTTACGATGCTGATGACCGTTAAACGCGTCATCACAGTCTTGTGAAAAGGGTCCATTGAACAAATTTGACCTTTCTGTGCTGAATAGTTCCTTATTCCTCATACGAATGCTTTAGTCCCAACTCTTATTACAGTTTTTGCCTATTGCTTGAACACTTTTTGCAAAACTTTGGCTCATTGTGTCAAAAATTTACACACAAGCACACAAGACACAACACTGGGAAATAAACCATTCAGATCTTTGTCGAATTGAAACTCTGCAATCAAAACCTAACAATCCTTTGTCAAAAGGTCACTCTGATGACAAAATGATAAATGATGTGACGCATCATATGTGTCACAGTCTTCAGCGGGTGTGCCCAGGATGGCCACCAGAAGACACTGTTCTCGGTGAGCACATGGCTTGTGTTGTGTTTGTTTTGTGCCATGTGCTCTCTCCTATCTATTGTCTTGCCCCGCCCATCTTATTACCTCGTTATAGTTTAAGTTGCTCCACCTGTGTCTCCCTCATTAGGAGACACAGGTGTCTCATTGTGACACCTGTTTTTTTCATTGTGTGTGTTATGTCTGCATGTAGTGCAGTTTTGAGCCTGCCGGTCTGTTTTTCCCCTTCGGGGTGGTTTGAGTTTGTTTTTGTTTCATTTTATTATTAAAGAAAGAACCATTCCTCCTGCACTTGAGTCCTCACTTCCTCTATCCACACGCACCGTGACAATATGAATACACTTTCAGATTAGCAGCAACACACATTTTCATTCAGTTCATCAGTTAGCATTCTGTGAAGCTCAATGCAACACTTACAGTTTTTGTTCCGTTTTTTTCCAACAAAGGTTTTCACAACAACCAAAAATGAAAGCACTGAAAGGTTACAAATGACATCAACTTAATACTGCACATCACAGTACTATACTTTACAGTACAGTATATGCAGTAATGCAAAAATAATAAGAAAAAACACAAAATACACTACAGTAAATACAGAAAAACAGGCCAATTGTGCGTGGGTGGGATTACAGATCCTGCCGTCTGTTTGGGTCTGGCCACAGGATCTCATCAACGTCACAAGCGATATTTGCTCCTGCTAAGCAACGGGGGAAAATAACTCCTTGTGAGACGAATCCATCCATGGATTGACGTTACCTCAATGTCTTCGCATGCCTCTTCCATTGCCTGTAGAAGAGGCATGCATGTGGTTGGCGGGCATATACGCGCCATCTCCAAGCGGAAAAAAATTATTCGATTGGGATTAGAAATGGCGAGTAAGGGGGCAAGTATACAACTTCAAATTGATCATGGTTGGTGAACTAGTCCCGGACCAGAGCAGCCCGGTGGAAACTAACATTATCCCAGACAGCAACCAACCTGGGCTGCTCTGATCTGTCCTGTACAACTGCATCATGAAGTGCATCGAGAAATGGGAGTATATGTTGCGTATAGTAGGGACCTAGTTTGGCATGATGGTGTAGTAGCCCTCGAAGGCTTATGGCAGCACACATTATGTTTCCATGTCCAAGATGTTCTGCAACAAAAAATACATAGCATGGATGGCTGGCATTACTTAAAACACACAACTACAGTACTTCACATACAGAACCCCCCACACACACCCCCACCCCAACACACAGGTACCTGTGACCCTCTCTGCATGCATCTATGTGGTACTGATACAATGGTACATATTCCGCTATTACTGTACTGGATTACATAAATACTGTATTGTAAATGTAAAGGACTGCAACACTTACCTGTACATATTCTTGTCGAAGTCCTTTGACCCTAATACAGTTCCTCTCAAATGGGACCTTATACAATTGCTTCAATGTGATTTTGTGCTTTACCAAGACACATCTGATCGTGGTAATGCCTACTTGATTGATGTTGATGAATACTTGCCTATCTGCAAGTATTTGTTCCCATAGCTGGTGGAGACGGATTGCATTGTTTGCTCTGACCATTTCCACAATGGAAAGTTCCTGCTGTTGGGTGAACAGGCATTGCCGACCACCCCCAGAAGGTCTTCTAGTCATTCTGTAGAAAAATGCAACCACAAATTGTTATTGGTTTGGTTCTTTTTTACAGTACTGTATACTGTACACAGTACTGTAACATCTCAATGGTACAGTGCTATGTACTATACTGTACTGTATGTTCCACAAAACTACCATTTTTTGTTACAAAAGAAGCACTAGCCAACTTGCAATACAGTACATGTGATACAGTAATGTGGTACAGTACAGTACTATAAATACTGTAGATACAGTCTGGAGTGGCGAGTTGAAGACATAACTGTTTTACAGTCTGAATGTCCTTATGATGGATGCAACTGTGAACCGGCTTAGATGTGGGTGGACTCTCTGCCCAGCTTCCCTCATTGTCAGGCCATGATTTATCACATGATTCACCAACGTTGCTCTAATATCATCTGAAATATTGTTTCGTGCATAGCCTCTTCGACCATGTCCTACTCCTCTCTCTCTCTTTGTCTTCCTCTTCCTCTGCCTCTACCTCTTGCTCTCCCTGCCTCCATGCTTGCAAAGTTCTCAAAATGGCTCAACTGAGGCCTATTTGTGGTTGGCTGATTGGTGATCAGTTTTGTTAGTAAGTGTTTTCAGGTGTGTGTCTAAGTGTTTTCAATCACCCAATGTGTTTTGTAGTTTGAATAGATGTGTTTTCCCAATGGAACCCATGAGATTTCATTTATGAATGAAGTGTCTTATGTATGAAATAGTGTGTAGTGTGCAGGAGCAAGTGTGTTGCAGAATTGCAACTGAAGTGCAAAGCAGCGCTTTTGTTTAAGGTATGGTTACACTGTGTTTAAGGTATAGTAACAAAAGCTTCAAGTTTTGTTACTTTGGTCTAAGCATGTGTCTATAGTGTTCAAGCAATAGGCAAAAACTGTAGTACAGTAATACTGTAATATGATACAGAATCATGTGACACATACAGTAGGTACAGTCTGGAGTAGAAACTTGAAGATATACCTGTTCTCCAGGCGGAATGTCCTTATTATCGATGCTACTGTGTAGCGACTGAGGTTAGGGTGGACTCTTTGCCCAGCCTCCCTCATGGACAGGCCATGATTTATCACATGGTCCACCAGAGTAGCCCTGATGACATCTGATACACGTCTCCGCACTGGTCCTCGTCTTTGTCCTAGTCCTCTTCCATGTCCGACTCCTCTCTCTCTCTGTCCTCCTCTTACTCTGACTCTCATTGCCTCCATGCTTGTAAAGTTCTCAAAATGGCTTACCTGAGGCCTATTTGTAGTGCTAAGTCTCAGACCGATTGGTGTTCTGTTTTCTGTGCAAGTGTTTTCAGGTGTGTATGTAAGGGCCTACAACTGCCAGATGAGTTTTGCATTTTGGACAGAGTGTTTTCCCAATGATAACAGGTGTTTTTGAACAAAGTGTCTAATGTAAGAAACCGTGTGTACTGTTTCGCAATAAGTGTTTTACAGAATTGCAAACAAAGTGTAAAGTTGACAATGTGTTTAAGCGATGGTTACACTGTGTTTAAGGTATGCTACAAGAAGTTTAGGTATTGAGGCTTTGGTCTAAGCATTCGGGTTTAGTGTGTAAGCAATGGGCAGAAAATGTAAGCAAATTACCAAAACAAGTATGTTGCCAAAACCCACATAACCTGTGGCAACAATCATGTTGCCTTTAACGGATGACCTAATGAGTATGTTGTCAGTACCTTAAAAGCTTAAGCAACATGTTCTCAATAACACCAGATAGACTTAAGAGAAACATGTTTCCAATTCAACTACAGCTTTAAGAACAAGCATGTTACAAATAACGACCAGATTGCTCTGGAACAAGCATGTTCCCAACAATACAGCTATAACTTAAGAACAAGCATGTTCCCAATAATGAACAGGTAGCTTAAGAACAAGCATATACTCAATACGACTACAGCTTTTAGAATAAGCATGTTCCAATAACAACCAGATAGCTCTGGGATAAGTGTGTTCCCGACAATACAACTATAACTTAAGAACAAGCATATTCCCAATAACAACCGAGAGCTTAAGAACAAGCATGTTTCCAATACGACTGGACAGAACAAGCATGTCTGGTACCGGAGCAGAATCAACACTGAACTGACGACTTTATCTGTGTTTCAATCCTTTGTGTCCTATCCCGTGATGGTTGAGCAAAATAAAGATGGCATCTGAAGTTATTTCTAGCGAGAAATAAGTATTATGAACTAATTAAATAGTCGATTAGTTATCACGAAAGATCATTCTATTTTGTTGTAGATCATTGAACATTAAGCTGCCTCAGAAGCATGTCTGATATCAGTTTCATGAATTACCTTCATGAACAAACGCTGCCTGCAAAGTCATTGGCTGATAGGCGGCGAGGCAGCATGTCAGCAGCCTAGGTTTTCGGATTCAGACGACTTCAACTGAACAATGACCGTTTACTATTTTCTCTTGGAGCTGTGCCGCAGCAGAAATGATTCCATTTGCACCATGGTTGTTATTTCTTGCTGCTTAAATCTGTGCTGTAGTGCTATAAAATAAAGGCGACTTGACTATGTTAAAAGCGACATAATGCACACAGTTTCGGCCAATCTCATGTCAATCTTGATTACCTATAGTGTAGTATTTCATCATTCACATCTCCAAAGAATCTTCAGTTTTATCAGCTTTGCGATTCTCTCCAGAAACAGCCGAGCTCCTGGAGGCGAGCCATGGGCGGAGCTGAAGAGTCACGAGCACTTACGGGCCGATTGACAACAAACACAGACATTTGATGCAGTTTTACAGCAGTTCCTAGTCATGACCGGGATATTTTTTCACTGGGACTGTTCTGTCTTTTAGTATCAAACAATGTTCAAATCCAGTGTCATAATGTACCTTGTTATAAAACATTCATTACCGAAGTGACGGGATCAACAAACACGCTCGTGATTCTCCATTGCTGCCCCGGAAAAAAACAAATTGCATCCACTGTTCACATAACACTGAAGAAGGTAAATTTTTCCTCATCCAAAAACACACATCTTTCGAGACAGTCTTCTCGAGCAAGTAAATGCAGTGCTGCCGATGACTTCAGTAAGTTAACTATGAACAAAACGCGTAGAGTGGCTCGCTCTTGCAGGGGTCGCTGAGTGCACGCGCGTGCATAAGAATCCAACTCTTAACAGTGTAAACAGCTCAGAATGCATGAAATAGCATTAGACCCCCCTTTAAACGCAGCATATGCAGCGACAAGCATGTTGCCAGTGACAACAGATAAGTACCGCACATTGCCAATAGGTCACATAAACTAGCACAACACAAGCATGAAACGGAAAACTACTAAATGAGCCTAAGCAAGACAGATAGCCTTAGCAACACGCATGTTTCCAAACCTGAGAGCATTAAAAGGAACTTAGCTTGTGAAGACATTTGAGAGAGTGAAACAAAGCAGCTGTGACGGGGATGCTTGATCTCTTGATAACCTTCTTGGGGATGAAGTTCCCATCTGAGCTTGTTCTTGAGTCAGTTACATAACTCGTGGAATGCATGTCAATAATGTAGCAATGCGTGAAGTAATACTTCCGAATCAGGCAAGTTATGACCAATGCAGTGAATTCATGCGTTTAAGTTAACGAACTTGAATGAATCGGAGGTGAGTCCATTGGGGAAATTAATTCCACTCTCTAAATTCTGAATTCCTAGTGATGATGGTGTTTTGTTTGCCTAATTCGCCATTTAATTACCTAGTGAGCAATGTGAAAACTGCTGAAAATACTGAGGGACCTTACATATGAATGCTTTCGTCCCTCTCAGCCACCTACTTATTCCTACTTCCCTTCACATCAGTACTGGCATGTTATAGACTTGCCATGGGAAAAAAAACCGTCGGAGAAAACGAGGACAGCATGCTGGAGCTGCAGTTCGTCTGAGATCCACTGTTGGTTTGCTGTCTACCGGGCCAGGGATGATACACGGATTACGTCTTCACTGGCGTTCGCTGGACTCATCGTATCGATGGCTTTGACCTGTTGTCCCTAGCCCTGGCCTTGTCTCTCCGCGCTGCCTCCCTCCGCGGGAAGTAAATACTTCTAACCTTTGACTGATTCGGAGATCTATGCAACCCCAGGGAGAGGTGTCGCCATTACATGTGGCTGTGATCAACGCGCGCTCTCTGGTAAATAAGACATTTACTGTATATTAAATGACTTTTTTACTCTGCACGCTCTAGATGCCCTATGTATCACTGAAACTTGGATTAAACCTGGAGATTTGAGCCCATTTACTGAGCTGGTGCCTCAGGGCTGTAGCTTTTTTAATTCCCCTTGGTTATCTGGCCGTGGTGGGGGCTTGGCGACAGTGTTTAAGAACTCGTATATCTGCCGCAGTCTATCAGACTTGAAGTTCTGCGGTTTCAACTTTCTCTAGTCAACCCTGTGGTTTTTGCAGTCATATACCGACCACCCAATGTAAATAAGTAATTTTTAAATGAATTTGCTCAATTTATGAGTGAAATTGTCACCAGTTACGATAGGATTTTAATACTAGGAGACTTTAACATCCATGTATGCTGCAACTCCAAACCACTATCCAAAGACTTTCTTAGTTTACTCGATTCTTTTGACTTTGTGCAATGGGTATCTGGACCTACTCATGCTAAGGGACATACTTTGGACTTGATTTTATCTCGTGGTGTGCCAGTGCTGGATATAAAAATTGAGAACGCTGGCATATCGGATCATCTGCCCATATTGTTCTCAGTGTCTCTTGATGGAAATACCCCAAGTCAATCATCATTGCCCTTTACAGACTGCTCAAGTAATGAATTCTCTTCAAAATATGAGTTATTAGGTGCCACTCAGGATATGAACAGTCTTACCGGTCACCTGGATGTAAATGAGCATCTTAGTGTCTTCAACAATACTTGCTCTAATATCTTAAACTCTATTGCACCATTAAAGATGAAAAACATAAACATAATCCAATACCTTAGCATAATGATACCACTCGTTCCCTTAGGCAGACTTGTAGAAGGGCGGAACTTAAGTGGGAAAAAGATAGGCTACAAGTCTCATATGAAATTTTACAGGATGCTCTTTCTGCCTTTCAGCGAGCTGCCAAGGCTGCAAAATGTAGATATTTCTCAGAGTTAATCACACAAAACAGCCATAAGCCAAGTATTTTATTCTCCACTATTGAGTCTGCACTCCACCCAGTTGTTAACATTTTTCCTGAGGTATCTGTCTCTTTGTGTGAGAACTTTGCTAATTATTTTAATGACAAGATCTCTCAAATCGTGTCTACTGTGTCAATGTCATCATATGATTTGGTTAATGTTCCATACTCTGGTTCTACTTGGTCTCTTTTCAAGTCTGTTAACCTGAACACCTTAATCAAAACTCTGTCTGGCCTGAAACCTACAATGTGTCCTCAGGATGTTATTCCATCACGTTTTCTTGGACAGATTATTGACACTGTCGGTCCTGACTTGTTGTCTATTATCAGTAAAAGTCTCCAAACTGGGACTGTCCCCCATGTCTTCAAACTTGTCACAGTGCGACCACATCTTAAAATAAAAGCTTTATCAGTGGCATAAAAGTAACCAATGCAGCTACTTATGCCCAATCCCAATTCTATTTTATATCCCTTCCCCTTCGCCTGAAAATATTCCCCTAAGAATTGGGACACCACTACTATACGTCACACGTCATCATACGTCTTCTAGCTCCTACAATACAGACACCTATACTGGTGTGTGCATTAGAGCCTTTAATTACCATTCTATATTAATGCACTGCTTACTGA
>NW_015506285.1:29759-38234 GCF_001515645.1 Sinocyclocheilus grahami
AATATTAGCGATTTTTTTTGCAAACATTTCTTTGAGTAACATGACCGTAAATATGAACTCACGATTGAATGTAGCATAAAACAAATGATTACTTTTCGTTAAAATCTTTATTAATGCCAAAAATGCTTACATTTATGTGTCTTTTTGTTCTCTCGGGCAGCCATGTCGCCACTGAAGCTGGTTTACGCTGAGATAATTCATTCCACTTCGTTTGAAGTGTGGTCCCGAAAAATCTTCATTCTTCACCCCTCCCCCTCCAACCAAAAGAGAATCGAGACACCCCCGAGACACCCCTACCACGTGAACGCACGAAATGGAGGGGAAAGGGGAAGGGCTAAGGGGTAGAATTGGGATTGGGCCTATCATTTGCTACTTGTTAACGCGTTAACTTTCCCTTTAAATAACATGATGCTCTGCCCTCTATGACGCTGCTCCCATTAAGCACTGTTGGAAGTGAATGAATTGATTCAGCATTTCGACACCTCTGTAAGGATGCATTTAACTCGACAAAGCGGTCTAATAAAGGATGTGTTGATCTCGTGAATTAGTGAATTTTACTATACAAATATTTTTTAATTGGATGTTAAAGTTTATATGGGAATATTACATGACACGCTGATCCTTTAACAATGCATTGGCGCAAAAAACACACACATTTTGGACAAATCTGCCACAAATATTTGGACAAATGTGCCACAAAAGTGCCACAAATACTGCCTAAGCCAAATACTGATTTTGTGCACTTTATTTACTGTACCAATATTTTAAATTGGCCTTTGAACTTAGCTTTATTGCATGGCAAAAAAAAGTGTTACCTTGCCAAAGCACTGACAGAGCCCACTGATCTAATGGTGTTGAGAGCTCCAAATGCAAACTTTGCATGCAGCAATTGACAGCACTCTGATCCAGTGGCATACAGGCATCGTCAGATTAACAGTACTCTAGCCCAATAATGGGGGATCCAGCGGGAGCGGCAGTCATATTACAGGGTGACCGTGCCACTCTTTATCACAACCCTGCTAAAAGTGCCAGTACGTGCGCTCATTGGCGCCCCTTCAGCTGGTGGCGCCCTAGGCATTTTTCCTGAGGTATCTGTCTCTTTGTGTGAGAATTTTGCTAATTATTTTAATGACAAGATCTCTCAAATTGTGTCTACTGTGTCAATGTCATCATATGATTTGGTTAATGTTCCATACTCTGGTTCTACTTGGTCTCTTTTCGAGTCTGTTAACCTGAACACCTTAATCAAAACTCTGTCTGGCCTGAAACCTACAATGTGTCCTCAGGATGTTATTCCATCACGTTTTCTTGGACAGATTATTGACACTGTCGGTCCTGACTTGTTGTCTATTATCAGTAAAAGTCTCCAAACTGGGACTATCCCCCATGACTTCAAACTTGCCACAGTGCGACCACATCTTTAAAAACAAATTTGGACTCGACATTGCTGGCTAACTTTCGTCCGATTTCAAATAGGCATTTTATTAAAAAAAAAACAAGAGAAAATTGTCTTAAATCAACTTCAAATTTGAAGTCCTTACTAACAGGAGATATGTTGTCAACATTGGGTATCAATCCTCCTCTGAGATGCTTTTAAGATCTGCTGTACCTCAAGGATCGATTCTTGGTCCGGTATTGTTCTTACTTTATATGCTTCTTTTAGGGTTTACTTTTAACAAGCATGGGGTCTCTTTCCATCTGTTTGCAGATAACACCCAAATTTACATCCTTTTAAAGCGTGATGATAAGCATGCCATAAAGCCCATTTTGGATTGCCTGACTGAACTGAAACTTTGGCTTGCAACAAATTTTTTGTGCCTCAATGAAAGTAAAACTGAATTCATTATGTTTGGTCCCAATGATCATAGTTTACACGATTTTGAAACTACATCTCTATCACCATACAGTACCACCTGTGTCAGAAACTTGGGTGTTTGGTTTGACAATAACCTTAAATTTGACAAGCAGATAAGTACCGTTGTTAAGTCCTGTTTTTATTATATCCGGCTTCTCTCCAAAGTGAAGTCATTTCTATCATTAAAATAGCAATACATGCATTTGTTACATCCAAGCTTGACTACTGTAATTCTCTGTATGTTGGTGTTCCTCAGTCCTGTGTTTCTCATCTGCAGTTAGTCCAGAATGCAGCAGCTCGGCTTCTTACTGGAAAGTGCAAATATGAGACTGTTACACTGGTTTTAATATCACTTCATTGGCTTCCAGTAAAGTACAGAATTGATTTTAAAATTCTACTTTTTGTTTTTAAATCTCTTCACAATTTGGCCCCACTGTACTTAACCGAATTGTTACAGCCTCATACTTTGTCGAGATCGCTAAGATCTACTAATTCTGACCTATTGCATGTTCCTAGGACAAGGCTAAAAATGAGAGGTGACCGTGCCTTTTCTGTTGTCGGCCCAAAACTTTGGAATATTCTCCCCTCTCACATCAGAACTGCCCCAACCTTGTCTGTTTTTAAATCCACTCTAAAGACCTATTTATTTTCGTTGGCATTCGATATACCGTGACAAATTTGTTCTCAGGAACGCCACACATTTTACAGCTTGTGTATATTCTGTGTATCTTTAATGTGTAATTTTGCAATTTGCCTATTGTTGGTATAGTGTTGTAAAGCACTTTGGTCAACTCCGGTTGTTTTTAAACTGTGCTATATAAATAAAATTGTATTGTATTGTATTAGATAGGTGTCGTATTCCTATAGGTAGATGGGGATCAGCTGAGAGTCAGCTGATGCGAGCTTGACTAACGTGACCTGCCAGAACTAACGCTACTCATGATTTTTTCATAAAATGTATTTTGAACATTTCAAAATCCTAAAAGTTTATTTTCAGGTTTAAATTAAACTTTGAATAACAGATTTACTGTGTGTGTGTGTGTGTGAGAGAGAGAGAGAGAAAGAGAGAGAGTGTGTGTGTGTGTGTGTGTGATAGGGTATAATTGTTGTAGTTTGCTCATCACTGTCACTGTGTTTCATATGCGAATTTTGAAGAACTCTGTATGCCTACTTGAAAATCTCTAACATTTACAGCGAAAAAATGAAATAAGCCTTTTTACCTTTCCAGTGTTGCACCTCAAGCTGCATTATGAACGAATGACTAGCTATGTTTCCATCCAAAGATTCAAATTAAACTTTGAATATTGCAAAACTGGAATATTGCATGAAACATATGTGAATAAAGCACCGTTTCCATCCGAGTCAAAGAGAACAAAATCGCCTGATAAACTGGCACTAAATATCTCTAAGAAAACTAAGAGAAGCCACTGAATATAATAATTTCCATATATAATAAATTACTTGTGCCTCAGAGCGAGCAGACGTAACACAATAAATGCTGTCATTTCTTTCAGAGGTGGATGCTGCTGTTTGGGAACGCAGTCGTGAAAGACAATTATACAGAAATACTTTGATCACAGACTTTCCTCCGGCATTTCAGAAAGATCATAACAACATTTCAGATGTTGTGAACGAGATCGGTCTGCTGCTAGTCAAGTTATTTCGTCTCATAGCGCAAAGTCACATGACTTTTTTGATGCGCACGGAGGAATTTATTCAGTAAACGTGTTTCCATCGTAGTCTATGCGCATTTTTTCTTATCTAATTAAAAGTGTATCCTACTCAAATGTGTGCATATGTTTTTTTATAAGCATTTTTAGAATTTATGCGCATCTTGGCGCTTCCATCCAGCGTTTTTTTTATGCGATATTCCAAAATGTGCATAAAAATAGGTGGATGGAAACATATGGTCATATGATGTTGCTAAAAAGAACATTATTTTGTGTATTTGGTGTAATGAAATGTGTTTATGTGGTTTAAGGTTCAAAAAACACATTCTTTTCCACATACTGTACATTATTGTTTCTCCTCTATGCCCCGCCTTTCTGAAACGCATCGATTTTTACAAAGCTCATCGGTCTGAAAAGCAAGGTGTGCTCTGATTGGCCAGTTATCCAGTGCGTTGTCATTGGCCAAATACGTCAAGCGTGTGATGGAAATGTTACGCCCCTTAGCATACTGTGATGCCGTGTCTGGCCAGAGCGAAGAGACAAAAACATTAAAACCCATTAAAAACGAGGCATTTGTTGCATCCAGTGGGGACATAATTACGGATTATAATGACTTATACTGTCTTTTTACGCGTTGCGTTGCATCGTGCCGCGTAAACATAAAACCATGTCTGCATTTGTGATCGGAGAAATGACAAACAACAAGTGATACTCTGCACTGGCCAAAACTCACGTTTGAATCATCAGTGGCAAATGAAAACGTACTTACAGGCTGTGAGTCAGAACTGCCGGCATTGTAGTCTACTCTCCCAGGATCAGGAAACCATCCTACATAAAATGTGCTGCACACATCGGAAATTTTGGGTTGAACTGTTCTGGAACAGTGTTGTGAATATAACTTAACCACTGATTTCTAGTCGTGTCCTCTATTGGAAGACCAAACAAAGTAGTTTCGCTTTCACAACTAAACACACGGTGGCCTAGAGTGAGCGGCGGTGGCCTAGAGTGAGCAGAGGCTGTGGGCTAGAGTGAGGAACGGCTGGAGGGCTAGAGTGAGCGGAGGCGGGCTTTTTTGGAAGGCCAAACAAAGTAGTTTCACTTTCACAACGAAACACACAGCGTCTTCACAACATGGCGGCGGCAGCAACAATAGTACAGCAAGAATAAAAGTTACACCTTCTTTCTTTGCTTGAACATTTGGGTGGCGTTATGCAAATCTTCCCACATAGTGACGTAGATATGTGGGGGCGTGTTAGAACGAGGCGTTTTAGGTAGGCGTGGTTGACTCAACTTTTATAAAGAATATCTCTTTGGATTTGAGACTTTAGTCTTTGCAACTTTACAGATTTTCTTTATGCACCAAGAGCTTGTTACACTCCAAAGAGAAAGGAAAATTTTAAATCGCATCATATGACCCCTTTAAGATAAAATTAATCTCTGCTGGATATTTTGTGATTTTATGAACAACTACTGTGACTTCATAGGAATCATTTCTGTAAATGCTTCCAAAATATATTTACTATATTATACAGCCATATATAACATTTTAAAGGATCCTTCCCATCCCGGACATCAACTGTTAGAACTGCTGCCCTCTGGTAAGCGTCTTCGGTCCATTAAAGCGCGGACCAATAGATTCAAGAACAGCTTTTACCCCAGCGTCATAAGGGAGCTGAACATTGCCGGCATACACAAAAACAAAAACAGATAACTGAGAAATGCACAAATCTGCAATACGATATTTAATAAGGCTTAAATTTGCACTATCGCCTTGTTTGTACTGTCTTTGTATTGTATTGTTAAACTGCATACCGTTTATCGCTGACTGTATTGCAGACAAGGCTTAACTTTGCACTATCGCCTTGTTTGCATTGGCTTGTGTATTGTTTGTCTTTTGTTTGTCTTTGTCTTTATTTTTATTTTTTTGTATTACAGATGTTTAAGTTACATGTGACTGCACTGTTAGGATTGCTCAAATTTCACTATACTTGTATAGTGACAATAAAGGAATCTTGAATCTTGAATATAAGCACAACATGGCATGAAAGTGGATTTGAGGAAGAACAAGAACTGGGGCCGGATTCACGAAAACCATCTTAAGAAATAAGTTAAGAAATTTCACGAAGTTCGTAAGAACGTTCTTAAGTGTAATTCTTGAAAAATTCTTAAGTTCTCAAATATATTCTTAAGAACATCTTAATTTTTTTTCTTAAGAAAAAAAATGATAGTCTTTATCTGAGTGTCCTACTATGTATTATATGTAGCTAGTGTTGTTGTAATGCTTAAATATAACAATTAATTTGAAATAACCCAATAAATTATTTAAATAATTCTTATTGTTTGGGATTTAAGACAAGTCTGGGGCTGTCCTAAATTTAAGAAGTTATTTACGATGATTTTTAAGAAGATTCTTTTCAAGAATTAGAATTCTTCTTAATTTTTGTCTCAAGAACAATCTTAAGAAAAAAGATACGAATATTCTTAAGAAGAATTTTTGGGAATACAAAATATTCTTAACTTTTTTCTTAAGTTTACATATAAGAAGAAAATGGCAGTTGAGAATAAATTTCTTCTTAAGAATGTTTCGTCAATCCGGCCCCTGGACGATTGATTTTGAGCCCTGATAGCAAGAAGGTCAAACTGAGAAAGGAAGGATGTTTGTGGACATGTTTTACACTCAGCAGGATGAACGTGTTATTGTAATCATCATCAGATCGCAGTGAATGTGGAGAATCGTATGTTCATCAACACCTCGACGAGGGGCACTTAAAAACATGATTCATTTCAATCCCTCGAATCCTCAGTCTGTCCACTTGTTTTCTTTCTTTCCAAGATTTGAGTGCCGTTGAAGCATATATACCAGTGTGCTGTATGAGATTTTCTAATAACCTCGCCTCTGTAAGGCCCTGATGATCTGGGGCCATATGTAAAAAGATTCGCAAAGTGCCATTTTAGTCTTAAGTGCTGAGAATTCCTTAAATATACTCCTAATTTCAAACTTAAGTATAAAAGCAAGTTATCAAATTTCTTAAAGCTAAGAATCACTCTCACTCTCACAGTTTTTTAAGACAGCTTGAGAGGTCTCTCAAGTGGTTAGGAGTTGCCAGTAGGGGCTTGTGATGGCGCTGAGGAGACAGAGACGTGCGCAAATCTTTCAGGAGAGGAAGAATGTTCTTGAAATGTTTGACGACGAGGTTACATTTCCTCAGTTATTCAAACAGAAAATGAGCAAAGAATATTTACATTACCAAAGAACATCATAACTGAGTTTAGTCTAGTGCAAGTATTATATGCTCTTTAAAAACACTCCCGTTATCATCAGTGAAGCTACCTACACTGTTTCATGAATAAATCTCTTACCTCTTATTTACGCGTAGGCGCGTTACGACTCCGACATGGTGTTCTGTCGATTTGTGCTACCCTGTCAGATTTTGCTACCTCCCATTAAAACAGTGGGTAGTACAATTCGACAACGAGAAATGCTACCTGTAAAATTATGGTTTATTAATGTCTACACCTACCACAACGCTAAACCTACCCTTACAATAATGCAAATACAGTAATTATGTGTTATATTCGCGGTTGTTGCTAGAAGGGATACAGCTACAGGAAACCAACAATAAATAATTTTTTCTACCTATTAGATTGTGTATTATTAAAGTCTACACCTGCCCTGAAGCGGCTCTATGTACTGCATCACGAAAGATAGGCGCCTATATTTTTGACGGATAATAATAATTATCGCCTTGCTGTCGTCAAAGAAATCAGCAACAGGCAATATCGCTGACTATCGTATATCCGGCACAACCCTAAATTGAAGGTTGTGATTTGTTTCCTTACCATAATGTATTCTCTTGAAAATTCTTTATTGTCAAATGTGTATTGAATGTAAACTCCTATTAGGAATTTAACCATTCAAAGTAAATTTATCTGAGAATATTCTTAAATAAGAAAATCTATTCTGTGATTGGTCCATGTGTATTTCTTCATCCAAAATCCCGTTTGTGGCACAGCAAAGTGTTGTGAATCATCTCTAAGACTGACACTTAAGATTTAGTCCTACACTTCGCTTAAATCCGTGTTGGGAAGGTTACTTTGGAAATGTAATAGGTTATAGATTACAAGTTACCCTATTTAAAATGTAATAGTAGTGTAACTTTTTCAATTACTTTATTAAAGTAATGTAACTGATTACTTTTGATTACTTTTTGATTAGTTTTCTAAATTTCTAATGATTGTTTATTTGCAACTGTTAATCATTTTCAAACCTTTACACCATGCAGGGTTAACCTTACAATAGTGCTCAACACTGTCAGACTTTCACAATCCTTCATCACTTGAATTAAGATGATCAAATTTGAACACATCCACCACAAAATCAGATTTTAGTACCGTTTTTTACTTTGAGATTGATCTGAAGTTCAATGCAGATTTAATTAAAATCATAAGAAATTGTTTACTGATACTGTTTTTGAAACCAAATCTTTGCATAACTACAGGAAACACTGCATCTAACAATGGTTTGGAAAATAAATAGTTAATTAAAAATAATAATAAATAAAAGCATATACATCAACTCAAATACGGTTATCTAATAAGCATGTGTCCTATCCGGGAAATCTCACACTCATACACCCACAACAAATTCTGAAACATGGACAATCCTGTTTTTTGTATGGACCTCACATAAAAAAGTTTTAAATCCTTAGGTTGGGGACATGCAAAATAATTAAACATTTTTCCCTTACAAAAATGAACCATGCTTTTATTATAGTAAAAGTACAGTAATCTATTTTTTTTTTTAGCAAATGGATTACCATTTGTATTTATTTTTACTACAAATTCTATGGTTAAGCTATGGTTAGTGTGGCAAAAACCATGGTTAATTTGTGGTTACCATGATTTAACAATAGTAACCATTGTCTTTGGATTTATAGTAAAATCATCGTT
>NW_015506285.1:38244-41346 GCF_001515645.1 Sinocyclocheilus grahami
TGACCTGCACTTGAAACCCTGAACAGTAGTTTTGCTTCTCTGCTCCACCGGTGCGCTTCCACAGTCCTCTCCATTCTCTCTCTCGCATTGATTACTCTGAGAGTGCGCGAGCCCAAGCATTGCCAGTCACGACTAACCCATTCATGATTTATTAGAGATTTAATTATCAAATGGAGAATTCGGAAATAATCGCTTTAGTACATTCAGCAGGCAATTATACAATAATAATATTAAAATAGTGGGCCAAATTGGCTGCCAGGCCACCGGGAATTGTCCTGGTTCTCCCGATGGCCAGTTCGCGCCTGATTTCCACAGACACGCAGAATGTGCTGGATTCATATATTGTCTTTTTGCGGCTTAATATTCACAGACACTAGTCCATATCGCGCTTTGATTCAAGTGTACTGACCTACTTTTGATTTATTCGTCCAAAATGTGGCATATTCCGTCCGTGTTAGGATATAGGAATTCCGTTTTTATGACTGGATTCTACGAACCAGTCTGTGTTTTCCACATCGCGGAAATTATAGGACCACATGTCTCAGAGTAATCAGTGCAATTTGGGAAAGAAATCAACTAAATCTGTATGTGGATGTGTGTAAATATTCAAATGTAATCCCCTTTGTAATTGTTAACATTTTCATAAGTAACTAATTTAATTACACATTTTTTCTTAGTAACTGTAACTGATTACAGTTACATTCATTTTGTAATTAAATTACATAACGCCGTTACATGTAACTAGTTACTCCCCAACACTGGCTTAAATTACGACTGAGATGCTTGATAACTAACTTTTAAGCGCAGCTTTGAGCCAAGAATTTTTTTATACTTAAGTCAATTCTTAGCAGTGTTCTTGAGAGTAATTCTCAGAGGCTTGATAAATACGGGCCCTGTACTGTGGCTCCTGTTTTCAGTTATTACATGGAATAAATAAGCTATCGAGTTTACAGGAGCTGAACGTGTATGTTCATGTTCATAATAATAACATCATCAGACGAAAAATTCAGTGGAAAGAACGCAGTGTTTGTCCTCAATCTGCAGGGAGCGATGCTGAGCGATGGTGCTTTGGAAAAATGATCCTTAAATGATCGTTAAGAGACTCTACAGGAGAACAATCAGTGAAGCTGAAGAGCACTAATGTCATTAGAGGCTTTATATTTGCCGCAGCTGTGTGTTTTACATGTGAATCTCATCATACTGTTGATTTAATTCTCAACACTCCCCTTTCTTTTGCATATGTAATCCACAACAAACTCTTCCATTATTAAAACAAATCGTTCATTCTTGACATTCTGATTTTGTGACATTTTCTTTGGAATCAATTAACATTTGGCTTCTATAAATGCCAAGTTGTTTCTTTTCTCTTTTGTTGATTTGTAGGTTAGTGTATTGCATACTTTTTGGTTTTAAGTTACATTTTCTGAAATAATAATTTAACTGTGCCCGTCTACTTAGGACAAAAGCTGTTTTAAAGGCAAATATTTTAAAGACTCCAAATCTTTCATTTGTTAATTGATAACTGTAACTTTTCACAGTTCAGTGGTTTAGTAGGTAGTTTTATCAGTCTCTTCATGTGAATCCAGACAGACTGAATTATGCTCAGATCTCTTTGTGGACCCTTCACAAATATAATGAAAGCTAATATGAATGTTTGGTAAACTACATTAATATTCATATCCTACTGGCGCACAGATGCAAAACATGTCTCGAAACATGCCTAAGACTTACGCAATATTGTATATATTCCACATTTGATTGTGGGATTGATAATCGCCAATATAATAGAGTGTAATAAATTTATTTTTATTTTTCCTCGTACAAACGCAGTCAGAAGAGGTCATTGGCATGTTTATGAATTAATAATTTTCTGAATCACCAGTCTCTTTCTTCTTTTTTATTAGTTAATGTAATATAGAGTTATCGTCCGGGCAGAATTATTGTTCCAGCCACCAAAGATAGATTCACAAATAACCTGCCTGATTTATCTCAACTGCTCTGTGTACCCATAAATACACCTGAACTAGACGAAATAACTAGCAACATGGGCACTATCTTCTCTAATACATTAGAAGCTGTTGCTACCTTCAAATTAAAAAAGGTTAGAGAAAAACGTACTGCGCCATGGTACAACAGTAATACCCATTCTCTCAAGAAAAAAACTCGTAGTCTTGAGCGCAAATGGAGAAAAACTAACTTGGAAGTTTTTAGAATTGGGTGGAAAAAACACTATGACCAGCTATAGACAGGCTCTAAAAGCTGCCAGGGCCGAAAATGTCCACAAACTCATAGAAAATAACCAAAACCATCCTAGGTTTTTATTTAGCACAGTGGCTAGATTAACAAATAACCAGACGCCACTCGATCTAAATATTCCCTCACATTTTAACCCTCAATCTGTCCTTGGGGTCAATATGACCCCAATCAACATTTCCTTAGTTTAAAAAAATGGTTGTTCTGAAGGTATGTAAAACTATTTTTTACAAATCTTGTCTTTGAAACATTGAAATGAATGAGAAATGCGAAAAAAAATCTATTTTTTTTTTCAATTGTCAAAAAAAATCTATAAATCCGGATTAAATCTGAAAATTTTCACACCGAAATCAAGGCCTGATACTAGAGCCCAAATGCAATGTAGAAAAGACATGCTCACACACACACACAGAAACACACAGGTATGACTGCCACAGAGAGCATTTGTATAGAATTTTGCAAATAAAATCAGCCACAAATGCAGAACAAAGATATAACGAGGTGAGACCTAATGCACGCTCACACACACACACACACACACACACACACACCCACACTCACTCACTCACTCACTCACTCAAACTCTCACACACACGCACACTCTCTCTCGCTCTCTCTCTCTCTCACACACACACACACACTCACACACACAGGTATGACTGCCACAGAAAGCATTTGTATAGAATTTGGCAAATATAATCAGCACTAAATGCAGAACAAAGATATAAAGAGGTCAGACCTAATGCACGCACACACACACACTCTCTCTCTCTCTCTCTCACTCTCTCTCTCTCTCTCTCTCTCTCTCTCACACACACACACGCACACTCACTCACTCACTCACTCTCT
>NW_015506285.1:41633-42933 GCF_001515645.1 Sinocyclocheilus grahami
CTGGGCGTATTTTAAGACAGGTTGGAAATTTGGGTTTGAAACAAACAATCTTTCTTCTGGATACCAGTTGTTTGAATGTGAGAGGATTTTTTTCTTTCTATTGTAGTGTGTTTAGAGCATGGAGTGTTGTAGAAAGGAAAAGATTGTTTACAAAAAAATCCTCATTATTTTGGTTATTAGAAGAACCTTTTTATTAAAGCTGGAGTTGTGACAATGAAACATATGACAATGCTAGCAGGTCCGAATTTGAATAATGTGGAGGCTGTGGCGGAAAGACTTGGTATTCATTCTTTTCGAAAAGTTGGACAGTTTTTACAAAGCTTTCGGGACTTATTAACGGAAGAAGAAAAATTAAGACTTAAAAACTGGATGAAAGGTTCGGAATTGCCTGAATGTACTGATTTTTTTCCAAGTATGGGAGTGAGACCGAAAATGGACGAAGAGGACTTTCAAGATTTTTCAGGTTTTTTAAAAAATGATTTTCGTTTTACGGTTTTTAATTCTGTAGGAGGGAAAAGTATGTATTCTTTTTGTGTCAAGGTGCTGAATAAAGGAAAATTAAAAAATAGGATTGATACACCATGGAGGAAATATCTGAATGTAAAAGATGAGGTAACGCCAGTATGGGAAGCAATTTATAAGCCACCATTGACCAAAAAGGTTGGAGATATTCAGTGGAGAATATTGCACGGTATTATTGCGGTAAATGCTTTTGTGTCTATTATAAATTCTGAAATTACTGATACCTGTCCATTTTGTAATTGTAGAGAAACTATTTTTCATTGTTTTCTTAGGTGTGAACGATTGTTGCCTTTATTTGTTCTTTTGAAAGAATTGTTTAATTTGTTTGGAGAAATGTTCTCTGATGTTTGTTTCATTTTTGGAGTGAAAATTGAGAAAAATAAGAGGAATATTTGTAAAAATTTTAATTTTTTGTTGGGACAAGCTAAATTAATAATTTATGCAACAAGAAAAAGGAAAATGGAACAAAATAATAATATTGATGTTCTTGTTTTTTTTATGTATAATAAGAGCTAGAATACATTTGGAATTTAATTATTATAGATTAATGGATGATGTTGAAGGCTTTAAAGAGATTTGGAGCCTAAATGGGAAAATGTGTACTGTTAATGGAGAAATGTTGTCTTTTTCTGAAAATTTTGTTTAATGTGTGTGTTATTAATTTTTATTATATACATTTTTATATCTGTATTAATTGCAATTTGAAGAGGGCAAAATAAAGTGTTGTTAAAATTCAAAATTCTCTCTCTCTCTCTCTCTCTCTCTCTCTCTCTCCCCC
>NW_015506285.1:43519-55839 GCF_001515645.1 Sinocyclocheilus grahami
CACACACACACACACACACACACAGGTATGATTGCCACAGAGTGTGATTGTAAACATTTTTTATTGTTATTTGATGTTCACTCTTCACTCCTGTTGATTTTTGCATATTGCTGTTGGCTTTATTTACATATTATTTAATTTCTTCTATATTCTAAAGTTAATTATTGTTTTTTTACACTTTAATAACTACCGTTAAATCAACAATATGTAACTACATTCTGACTCTAAGTCTTGTCCTTTAGGTGTGTCTTGTGTGGCATTTTTCTGTAAAATTTCAAAATGCATCAAAAACTACAAAAAAAATCTACTGTTTGAAGGAATATTTATTTTTAATGTCTTTTCTAATGCTTATATATACATAAATTCACAAAATGTATCACAAAAGTTGTGATAAGAGCAGTTGGTCACATCCAGTAAAATGAATGGCTCTCTATGGCCCTCTGCTGGTCAAAACAATTTATTTCCTAAACTGTAATAATTTTAGGTTTATCTCTAACCAACAGATGGCAGAATTCTTCACCTAACAGCTAGATCAATATCCAGAAACAACTTAAATTAAATTTAGATCATCATTTAAGTGATTCTTTCATTAAAATTTAATATTTCACATGCAAGCTTATGGTGTAGTTGCGGAATTCTGTGGTAAATAGGAACAAAAGTACTTAATATCTCCCAAAACACAGCATTAATGCATAGATGAGAAGTAAACAAAAAAATTATATATTATTTGTATGATTAAAAATGTATACATTTTTTACAATTACTCTTTCAATTTTGGGGTCATATTGACCCCAAAGACCATAAGTGTAAACATTAAATGAGGACCATTTGAGGGTTAATAGTAATGACTTTATGAGTTTCTTCAATTATAAAATAGATAACATCAGAAATACAATAACAAATGTAGATTCTACAGCATCTAATACTTCAGCTTCATTCATCGCACCAAAAGATAAACTGCAGTGCTTTGCAGCTATAGGACAGGAAGAGCTAAATAAACTTATCACTGCATCTAAACCAACAACATGCCTGTTAGATCCTGTACCCACTAAATTACTGAAAGAGTTGTTACCTGTAGCAGAAGAACCGCTTCTCAATATTAACTCGTTGTTGTCTTTAGGTCACGTCCCATTCAAGCTGGCGGTTATTAAGCCTCTTATTAAAAACCACAACTAGATCCTAGTGAACTGGCAAATTACAGACTCATTTAAAATCTTCCGTTTGTCTAAAATTTTAGAAAAAGTTGTGTCTGCTCAATTGTGCTCCTTCCAGCAAAAAAATGTTCCATATCAGTTACAAAATATTATTTCTTACCTATAAGGCCCTTCATGGGTTAGCTCCTGCTTACCTAACTAGTCTTCTACCATGCTACAATCCATCACGCTCCCTAAGGTCGCAAAACTCTGGACTTTTGGTAGTACGATTGAATTTGATCTTTTATCTCTTATATCTGATTTGGCATTACCCTTAACTTTACAACCAATAATCAAGTAAGCTGAGCAGAGATTATCACATATCTGAATATTGTGATATGATCTGCAATGACTAATGTGGAAATCATTTCTTTCATATGAGGCTGTGTTTAATAGAATGATGTAAGTACTTTAAGAAGTCCTTTTGTAAGTTCTTGTGTTTATTCAGCAAGTTTCATGCTGATGAAGAAAACTGAGAAGCTAAAGATGACAAAGGTGTGTCTGTTTTGAGGTAAAGAGGTATTGTCTTATTCTTCCAGATAGATGAAGAGCTCCATGTCATCTTCATGTAACAAATGACACTTTGTTACACTGAATTTCAGAAGTATCCTAATGGACGGTTGCATCAGTTGTTTACCACCAAATTTCCGTCAGGAGCCAATGGCGAGTTGCATCATTGCCAATCGCTGTTAATGATGAAGACTTGCCACTACATGTTTTCTGAACAAATCCCACCATCCAGACTCATTCTTCACAAAGCCAGTAAATATGTGAAGATGTTAGCATGTTATGTGTTTTATAATCTCAATAATATGCAAATGTTTATTCTCTAAGAGAACCGTTCAGACCTCACATTTCCATATTGGCCTTTAGTCTCCAGAACGCTTGGCTCTGATTGGCTCCTGGAGCTCCCGGCGGTGTTGAATCATGGGAGTGAAAGTGTTGTCTGTGATTTCAGTTTAAAGTGAGCTGTGGGTCCCACCACAGACTTCATATGAGCTCTTGCAGCTGAAGAGCATCTTTGAGACCACAGGAACTCATGAAAGGTAAGAGATGCTGCTTTTAATAACTGCTGACAGGACTGTCTGTGTTTAGCTTTAATGACGGAATAAATGACACAACAGACACATTAAGAGTTCAGCTGTGCAGAAACTATAGACAAACTTTAATTAATGAAACTGTATTGTTCTGTAGAGCTGCTTTACAGTTAATTTTGAAGCTGTAATGATATTTAAAATGACAGATTCCTGAAACTGAAGAAATTTGTGACACTGATGCTGTTTATTTCTGTGCAGCTGCTTTTAGACAATCTGTAATGTATGAAGTGCTATAAACGTGCCTCGACAAATATATACTGTATTTCACTGTATGTATATGTAATCAACATATACAGTATGCAATTTATAGTCGCATAAGAATGTGTTTTATATAGTTTTTCGTGCATTATAATTATTATAATGTTTTAAGTTTCTCACTGAATAGATGCTTGTTTTCATATTTCAAACAAATATATTTTTCTGAAATCAGTGTCATGAAAAACACCGGTGAATTTTTGTATCATGCCCTGCTGTAATGAATGAACCGTAACAATTATGTTTTTCCTAGTCAAGACTAAAGTTTGACTGAGGAATATACATTTTTTAAATGAGTGTAAAAAAAATGAATATTCTTCAAAAGAAGAAATTCAGAAAGCCTGCTATTGCATTATGAAAGTGTATGACGTGATGTCCATGTAGATGAATTTGAGCTTCAGTTATTAAATCCCAGCCATACTGAACAGACTTCAATCAGTAGAAGCGGTGAAATCTCCTGATGATGGTTATCTTCAGGACAGTGATGTGATTCTGAATGAAGCACAAAGCAAGAGTTAGGTTGCATTTGATACCTGTTTGTGTGTTTCAGCTGTTGAGAGGACGATGGCAATCCTGCAGCTCTTCAGACTCATCAACTCGTCTCTGCTCCTCAGCCAGCGGCCTCTGAACGCCTCGGCCGAGCAGACGGTGTACAGCAGCTGTGCAGACATGCCCGCTGTGCTCATCTTCTACCTGGTGCTGCAGCTCATCAACATGTTCCTGGGCATCCCGGCCAACATCATGGTCCTGTGGCTCATTCGTAAGAACAAGGGCGACTCGTCCACCTCAGACATCTTCATCGTCAACCTGGCCGTGCTGGATGCGTTCTTCTGCCTCATTCCTCCGCTGGAGCTGGCCAACATCGTCTACCTGAGCACCAGCAGCACCTGGTACGTCCTGCGCTTCTTCTACGGCGTCAAAGACTCGTCGCCTCTCTTTCTGTCCTGCATCTGTCTGGACAGATATATGGCCGTGCGGCATCCCATCACCTTCACTGAGCTCAAGGACAAGCGACATCGCTCCGTCTGCGCCGCCGGCGTCTGGCTCCTCACTTTGGTCTACGCCACAGCCAAGTGTGTGGGAAACATCCCCAACTTCGACAAGGTGTTCACCGTCATGATCCTGGCGGCATTCGCGTTCATGCTCTTCTGTAACGTCTCCATTCTCTGGGCTCTGAGACAGTCAGCTCCAGGTCGAGACGAGAGACACCCGGTCAAGAAGAAGGCCTTCAAGATGGTCCTCATCATCTTGGCCATCATTGTGTTTAACTACTTCCCGCCGGTGGCTCTCTTTCCCTTTCGAGAGTATTTCTCTCCAGATGTTTTCCGCTGTTGTATCCACTACATCGCCTTTGGCTTCATGGACATCAGTAGCAGCATCCAGCCGGTTCTATATCTGTCACGGGAGAAGCTACCCAAAACCCTGCACTGCTGCTTGAAAAACACTGAACAAAGCGCTGATCCCGTTTACACCGTCAGTCGGTGAGGATTTCACTTGATTGTTGCTGAGCAGCTGCATGCACCCAATAATGTAGGTTTGTCCACATCTATAAACAATTTTAAAGCTGGTGTTACGAACTATACTTTGTCATTAGCCTGGGCTAGATTGTATGTATTTTAATTGATCCATTTTTGGGTTATCTTGGTTTAAGTTTTTATGTATTTGTATGTTGATAGTACAGCACTTTGGTCTGCATGTGCAGTTGTAAAGGGCTTTATAAATAAATAAATAAATGCTTTTCCTAAACCATGTGTAATGTAACTATATTAGAACTCTTAGACTCATTCTGACAGGTATCTGCAGCTGTATTATGTTTAAGCAGAAGCACCAACCTGCTGACAACTGCATATTTTGTGCACATAAATTGTTGTTAATTACTATATTACATATTTACTTGTAGTGGATTTTAGTTTTTCACTTAATTAAGTGCATTTGTTTTCTGTAAATTCTGAATTATCCTGCAGTTTATTCAAGACAGCTGTCACATAGACTGTATGAAACAAGTTGACTAGAGAACATCAAACTAGAGAGAGAGCATTTGAACAATTTTTAAGAATTAACTTTTTTTTCTGTGATACAATAAAATGTGCTTATAAGTAGAAGTCCCGTTATTAGCATTAATTATTTATTCTGTTAATTATGCAATGATCCGGTCACATGTTCAGCGAAGAACGCTTTGTCATACAGTCACTAATGCACACCTGTGGCCCGTCTCACAGCTGCCTGAACTAGTCTTAGTCATCTAACAGGTTAGTCTAACTTTGTAAGTGGATTAACATAGTGGCTGTTTTTGAGTCCTGAAGTGATCTGGAGTCACTGCCATTACACGAGTGAACACTAGAGTGTGCTGCATGACCACCAGAATCCACACGAGTGGCTTATGTAAAGCATTTTAAATATAGTATGAAAAATCTATTTTAGAAAAGAAACAGTTTGACACTTTAGACCAGAGGGGCCAGTTGTTAAAAAATTTGAATCTGTATCAATATGATCTGGATTTGGACATCCCATGTTTTGCTATCCAGGCAAATTGCATTTACACAAATAACTACTCCTGACTGGTCCATGTCTGATGATTGTGCCAGTGTTGTTTACAATCAGTGATAAAAAAAAAACACTTTAAATTATATATATATATATATATATATATACATATTTACAGCTGTTTGGGGATATATTACATGTTTCAAATGTTGTATTTTTTGGACCAGTTTTAAAGTCTTATAAAAAATTTTTTCCTGAAATCCACCCTTCTGCTGGGATCAGAATAATCCCCTTTTTTGGTTCAAAAGTATCCTTACTTTTGAACCAAATCTTACTAAAACGCTTTGAACAACATAAATGGAGGATTTAAGCCAGATCAAAATCAAGGTTGGATTTTGTGATCTAATCTGAATTCAGAATCCTTTGTTTCTTTTCAACAACCCATTTTCAAGATTTTATCCAATGTGATGGCCAAAATCCGATCCGATTACTTTTGAACAACTGGCCCCTGCAGAGTTTAGATTCAACACTAATTAAACACACCTCATACAGCTAATCAAGTCCTTCAGGCTTATTTGAAAACTACATGGTTTATGTGTCAGAGGAACTGAGTTTGACACTCCTGCTTTAAGCCCGGGATACACTGCACGATTTTTGGCTGTCCCAGATGAAAGATTGCCATCGTGAAGCAATCGTGGCGATTTCTGTGATCGTGGCTCTTAATCGGTGGTCATATGTCATACAGTGAGAGAGGTTCAAAGATGGGCGTTTTCTCGGTCTTGTGACCAAAGAAAGCCTACAATAGTTTTCTGACAGTGTCAGAAATTCAGTATGATTTATGATTTATGATTTCAGTACGCACAGTGTGTTTGCTGCAATGACCTGCATCTACTCAGCAGCTAATGAAATTGCAACATGAAATGACATATTGATCCACGCGACCAGCGGCGCTAAAATTTCAATGCCATGGAGGCAAAAAAAAGTAGAAGGTATACTGGTATGTGGGATACCCATAAAGAACAAATTCTTGTTGAGATGTGGCAGCAGAGGGCACTTTGTGTGTGTGTGTGTGTGTGTGTGTGTATTATATATATATATATATATATATATATATACACCTTGCTACATATACTGCATTAGGCTAACCGAGACTTGTCATTTGCACTTATATATTGTTGCTCTTTTGTTAGTTTTGACTGCTTTAATTGTCCTCATTTGTAAGTCTCTTT
This sequence comes from Sinocyclocheilus grahami, assembly GCF_001515645.1. Taxonomy (NCBI): domain Eukaryota; kingdom Metazoa; phylum Chordata; class Actinopteri; order Cypriniformes; family Cyprinidae; genus Sinocyclocheilus; species Sinocyclocheilus grahami. The sequence continues at coordinate 49,778 of NW_015506285.1, forward strand.
GGATAAAAGCATCTGCTAAATGACTAATGTTATGTTAATGTAGAGGGCATGTTTGTACGATGTGTCCTCTAGCTGCTATCATGACCGCACCAAAAAGGACATAGCATTGAAGGAGATAACGGAGGAACTGCAGTTGCCAAGCTCCCTGTGCAAAACTGGCATCACAAGTTGTCCTCTTTTCCTGAGCCATGAGCGGGTCCATATTGCCCTTTTCCGCCGGCGCCTCTTCTTTGTTTCAGCGCACATGAAAAGCACAACTGCCAAAGCGCGATCCATCTTGATGTACTGGTATTTGTTTACCACTAGCGCATGCTGATGACGTTGCGTTAACGTGTGTCGGCAGCCGTCGCAGCCTACGATACAATAGGTGTCATCATCGTACAGTCTACACGTCGTACCCAAGTTTAAATGATCCATGTCGCACAGTGTGATAAAGTAATGATCTTATAGGATTGCTAAAATCGTGCAGTGTATCCAGGGCTTTAGACAAAACTCTCCTTTGTTTATTTAAAGATCATCAAATAATATAACAAATTGACTTGTAAAATCTGATATTTTACTGACAAGACTAAAAGTTCATAAAAGGTTGTTTCCCTTATATGAACTGTGCTGTTTGCTCATCAATAATTAAAACCAATCAATTCAGTGACATAAATTTTGAAATAATGTTCTTTATTAAATCACTATTTACCTGTTCCACATCTAATGTGATTTATATGTTAAAATGTCTGTGTCCATTTATTTACATCGGAAAAACCAGTCTCCAGCTAAATATTCACATTAGTGAACATAAATCTGCTATCAGGAAACGTGATGTGAATTCACCAATAGCAAGACATTTTCATGACTGTAATCATGACATTAAGGATTAAAGTTGTATAGGTATCGAAAAAGTAACAGAGGAAAAACTTTTACAACAAGAATCTTATTGGATGTATCGATTAAAAAGTTTGTCTCCCTTGGGTTTAGATCTTTTTTGTTTTCTTTAAGTATAATAAAGTTGTTAAACACATTGTTTAGTTATAATGTGCTATAGGATACAGACTAATGAATGGCTTCTGGTCTGATGCATCAGCTCGTTCCCCACTTTCATTCATTTTTGATGGATTATTTGTAATGTATGTTTTATTTTATTTTTTGGTGCTTGTTGTAATGAGGATTCAGTGACGTTGGGATCCATGTGCAGCTTTATTAACAATAGACAGGCAGAGTTCAGTCAACAGCAAACAGGGGTAGAGTAGGCAAGGCAGAATCGTAACCAGAGTCCATGCAAAGGGGTCGAGGCTGGCGGCAGACAGAGGAGAGAGTAATTCCAAACACAGAGCAAGATCAAAGAGGCGGGCAGCGAACAATCAGACAGGTCTAAACAATCCAGGTAGGCAACAGGTAATCAAACAAGGTATAAACGCTCGGAAATGTCAGCAGTAGCAAAACAAGACTTCGCAACGAGGGTAAGGCAGACACTGCTTATATAGTCATGGTAATGATCAGCACCTGTGCAAGTAATCAAAGTCAGGCATGGGATGATGGGAAATGAAGTCCTAAGGAACAGTTAGTACTCCGGTGAGGGTTCCCTCTGGTGGGGATCGGAGGGAGCCACGGAGGCTTGATTTGTGACACTTGTATTGTTATTTTAATGCATTGAGTGTTCTGGAATTATTTTTGGTTCTTTGTCCTGAAATTGCTCGATTGTTCAATTGAGTTTGTGATCAGTAACACCTGTTATGTGGCTTTCTACCAGGTGATTATTGGACTTCACTTGGTTTTTTTTTTATTCTTGTGAAATGTCAGTATATGATTCACTGAAGAAGGCTTGCTGCCGAAACATCTGACTGTTGATTGCTCAGTTGCTAAATTAAAATAAATTAAAATGTATTAAGAAGATAGAGCGAGTGCGGATCCCTTACTTGAAAGTGGTGTTAATGATTGATCTACGCACCCAAAACTGAAGTTGAGCACAGTGATTTTAATTTTTTCGTTAGACAAAACTTAAAATTTTTTTGTTTTTTTTTGAGCATCACATAAATAAGGTTTTTATGGCACATATAGTCTGACAAAGTAAGAATATGGAGGAAAAACAGCTACATTTTATTCCGAGACTCAAACTGAACAAAAATGAGATCTTTATAAAAGAACAGCAGATACTGACATAAAATGATGAAGATCATAGTGGAGCAAATGATCATAAAGTGGAGATCATTCCTCCGCTTAGGAACAGTGAAAGTAAAGCTTCTGGAAACAAACGCTCCTCAAAAGATCCTGAGGATCAGATTTGAGACTCTAAAACATGATTGATGGAGAATCAAGTAAAGCTGAGCTGCTTCAGTGCAGTAAGTGTTCATCTGGAGATATTACTGCAGTTATTCTGATGTTTACTTGATCAAAATCAGTCAAGATTTGACAGCAGAAAGACACGTGAAGCTCGAGCTGAAGCTGGACACTTGTACAATTACACTAAAAGAGCTTTGACTGGAAAACACTCTAAACTATCAATCAGACGACAGAAGACATGAGGAGATTGAGTGAGACAGCAAAGTTTGATCATTCCTTATACACTCATGCTCAAATATGATACAGCAGCTTTTATGGGGTTAATATGACTGAGCTTAATGAACAGTGACAGATCTTACAGTCTTCAGTAATGATCACTGGAGCTCAAACTAATAAATATATAAGTTTCAAACACACTTACCAACTTAAAAAGCTTTGAATTAACATTCAAGAGGAGTTGAATTTATTAACATTAAATTCCCAATACAATAGAGAAGATCCTGTACAAGATTTCATCTCAGATGTGCTCACATCATAACTGACATTTAACAAACCAGATCATACAGGACAACAGCATTCATTTCTAATTAATGTATTCAAACAGTCACAGACAGGACTGACATGACTGATCTACATTATCAAACATCAGTTCAGTAAGTGTGCTGTGCCAAAACTACCATGATAATAATACCATGGTATTCCTTCAACATAAAAATGACAACCATTTAAATCTCAGGATCCTTTAGCCCCGAGGTCTCAAACTCAGCTCCTGGAGGGCCACAGCTCCAACTCACACCTGCTTGGAAGTTTACAGTAATCCTGCAGACCTTGCTCATCTGGATCAGGTGCGTTTAATTAGAGTTGGAGCTAAACTGCGCAGAGTTCAGGAATTGGGTTTGAGACCAATGATTTAGCCATTTGATGTCAGTGCAAGTCAAAATGATATTTTCAGTCACAAGAAACCATCATTAGCCCAACGGATTCCACATGATTATTGTATGAAGTGATGCTGAGGAAGGTAAAGATGAATGCAGAGGTGTTACTGGTGGTGCAGCTTCAGGTGTTTCTTCAGAGACGACTGGTCGCTGTACCTGTGGTCGCAGAGCGGGCAGCAGTGCAGCAGCTCGTGTCTCTTCAGGTGTCCGGCGCGGCTGAAGCTCTTCCCGCACTGACCGCAGACGTGAGACCTGACCTCGTGCTCGAAGCTCCAAGAGTCGCTCGGTCTGGAGACAGCATCGTGTGAAACGAGCCGGAAAACCCCTCGTCGGACAGACCGTCTGGACTGGACTCTTCATCGGAGAAGGTATCGTGTTTGTCTGTCACTACCCTTACTTTAACGTCACACTTGTTACGGCGTGACGTTCAGAATCCTCTGATTTGAGTTCTTTACTGGTGTGCTTAGGAGAAGCCTGAGGATTTTACAGGTCGACAGCACATCCGTCCTCCGTGTCTGGGTCGGCCTTCACAAATAAACATGGTGTTGTTGCACGATTCCTGTTTAAGTGGAGCGACGTGGCGTCTGTGGCTTGTGATTTTACGTGGCTGCTAAGTAAATCTCCAGCCATCTTGGTCTGATCGTTGTATTCGCTCGTCTGAACAGATGAAGTCTGGCTAAAAGTGTTTCTTGAAAAGTCAAGCTGAGCCACAATACTGTCTTCATCTTCTACAAAACACACAGAAATATCTTGTGACTTATATCCAAAGAGTTAACTCTTGCAGAGGAATAAAGCAGAGTAACCGGCTGAGATACATAACAGATGATAACAGACAGCAGCTGCTGGGTTTTGTGTGATGGATCTGAATCCTCCTGACAACTTTACAAGAAACTAATATTTCACCCCTCGTCTCACGTTACGTTGTTTACATTTACTTGTATATCTTGTATTTGTGTGCGTGTGTGTGTGTTTGTGTGTGTCGGCGTGTGTGTGTGGGCGTGTTTGTGCGTGAGTGTGTGTGTATTTGTGTGTGTGTGTGTGTGTGTGTGTGAGTGTGTGAGTGAGTGAGTGTGTGTGTGTGTGTGTGTGTGTGTGCGCGTGTGTGTGTGTGAGAGAGAGAGAGAGTGTGTGTGTGTGTATTGTTTGTGAAGGATTTTCTGAGAACGAGCGTCATATCGAGCACGGATTTAATTCATTCATTTTATAAAGATGAAGCTGACAGAGACTCGGCGATTTAGTATGATGTATTTGTTTTATTCATTTGCTCAGTTGTTTTGTGTAGCCTCATAACAAATGCTTTTCAAATAATGCTCCATTTCTTTCATTTGGTAGACTCTCCATCGAACTGATGAACTTCAGTATGAACGTGCGTGAGTGTGTGTGTGAGTGTGTGTGTGAGTGAGTGAGTGTGTGTGTGTGTGTGTGTGCGCGCGTGTGTGTGTGTGAGAGAGAGAGAGAGTGTGTGTGTGTGTATTGTTTGTGAAGGATTTTCTGAGAACGAGCGTCACATCGAGCACGGATTTAATTCATTCATTTTATAAAGATGAAGCTGACAGAGACTCTGCGATTTAGTATGATGTATTTGTTTTATTCATTTGCTCAGTTGTTTTGTGTAGCCTCATAACAAATGCTTTTCAAATAATGCTCCATTTCTTTCATTTGGTAGACTCTCCATCGAACTGATGAACTTCAGTATGAATGACATGAATAGTGTCTAAAGCGTTTTGTGATTGTTTAAAGTTTAAACACAGATGATCAGATGAAGATTAAACTGTTGTAATGACATAAAACAAGTGCTCATGTTGTCTTCAGCACAGGAAGTGTGAGGTGATGTGAGGAGCAGCAGGAAGTGATGTGCTGATCTGTGATCTATTACTGTTAGAAGGTCAGTTCATGTTTCATCTCAGTGTTTGTGTGTCAGACTGTGTTTATCTGCTCTAGCGGTGATGATTAGCTTGTAGTGATTCTGACTGAGCTTCTCTGTCTAACAGTGTCTGTCTTTATCTGGCCCAGTTATCTCTATATCTCTCTCGCTCTGTATCTCTCTCACTCTCTCAATTCAATTCAATTCAATTCACTGTAAGTGTGCTTTATTGGCATGACAAAAACTATACATTTGTACTGCATTGTATAGCAATTGCAGCTGGGCTGCTTACAAATAGTGCACATATGTATTAACAGAAAGAAAAAGAATAATAATAATAATAGTAATAATAATAATATATAAAAAAATATTAACCATGTAGTGCAAAATTAATTAATATTGTAAGTATATCAACTAGAAATAAAAAATAAAATAAGATAAGGGATTAGGCATATTTACAGAAGCAAAATATACATCTAAATAATATAATACAGTAATATGGTATAATATAATGTAGCTGTGCTGGAAACATCAGATCAGGGCAGGCTGAGTGTGTTCTCTTCTGTGGTGACAGGCAGACACCACGCTCTGTTTTTCTGTTTTTGCTCTCACTCGAGAACATTTATTTATTTTTTCCGAAGTGCCTCTGTGTATCTAACTTCTCATAGTCAGAAAATGCTTCATTTTATTCCTCAGAATTAAATGCAGTCAACAAACAGAGGGGTAAATACGGTCTGGTGAGTAAGATTTACATCGAAATCGAATGACGTAATATACGCATTGCCTCGGCAGCGCGCGAGCCACTCAGTCACACCAACAACATCAATCTCCTCAGAAAAAGATGGCCGCATCAGCAAGCTCTCACTCAGAGGGGGAAGAACCGCAGCGCGGGCTTCCAACCTCGAGAACGAGCTCTAGATCTAGGGAACACGGGTGGAGATAGGAAGAGCCGTCTCCAACCCGTCCACCAGATCATATGCGATTCCCACGAA
>NW_015506285.1:55849-56605 GCF_001515645.1 Sinocyclocheilus grahami
GGTGGAGATAGGACGAGCCGTCTCCAACCTGTCCACCAGATCATATGCGATTCCCATGAAATAGTGGCCGCCGTGCCTCAGCAGCAGTGGGACTGCAATCGCAAGATCACAGGCACAGACACACTCCTCGGAGTGCGCCCGGCGAGAGCGGAGCGCTTCACAGCGGGCTTTATTTTTATTTATTTATTTTTTTTCGAGAGCCGACTGCGCGAGCTCCGCTCCCCATTGATGCTGTTGATTACAATATCAGCCATAATATGCTTGTGTAACTGGTGTTTGTGCAACTGGCGAGCTCTCTGACGCCCTCCGTATCAATCTCCTTGGAGAAAGACAGGCGGAGCGTCGCGCCCTCTCCCCGGGGGGGAAGTACCGCAGCGCGGGCTTCCAAAACCCCGAGAGCGGGCGCTGGATCTGGTGGTTAAGGAAATAGATAGGGACGCGCCCGTCTACATTCCCTCCACCGGATCCATACGCGAAACCCACGAGCACAGCCGCCGCTTCGCCTCGGCGAAAGTGGGGCCGGTCTTCGCCTCGGCGAAAGCGGGGCCGGTGCCCCGAGAAACGCTAGTGAAAGCTCTCTCCTCAAAGAGAACTCTCTGAGAGCGAAGCAAGGCAGTAACAAACGCTAACAAAACGGCAGTCAGCTCCCCTTTTTTCTCCCCTTTTGTTTGTTGTCTGCTCTCAAGCAGCATGAAAAGCCTTATTGGTTTAATCGAAACAAATGATTTATGTGACATATGGAGATTTTTTCACAAT
>NW_015506285.1:56810-66699 GCF_001515645.1 Sinocyclocheilus grahami
TTACAGAGCCTAGAAATAGGCAAGGCTCCGGGTATCGATGGACTTCCTGTTGACTTTTACAAAGCTTTCTGGCCTGTCCTGGGAGAGGATCTACTGCTCGTTCTCAGGGACAGTCTAAGTAAAGGGCTGTTACCTTCAAGCTGCAGGAGAGCAATTTTCACTCTTCTCCCGAAGAAGGGGGACTTGCAAGAGATTAAGAACTGGCGGCCAGTGGCGTTACTCTGCACGGATTATAAAATTGTGTCCATCTGCTAAAGTTAACTGGGAAAAAAGTAAAGCCATAATAATCAGTGAAAAATTAAGACGGATTTTTGTTTTGCCTGGTGGGTTAACCTGGAGTAAGGGGGGTCTTAAGTATCTTGGGGTTTATCTTGGTGATGATACTTTAATGTGTAGGAACTGGGAAAATGCTTTAGAGAAAGTTGAGGGGCGTTTAAAAAAGTGGAAATGGATTCTTCCACATATGTCTTTTAGAGGTCGAACACTAGTAATTAACAATTTGGTTTCTTCTATGTTATGGCACCAATTACTGTGTATTGATCCTCCAGCACATTTGCTAGCTAAGATACAGACAATTTTAGTGGACTTCTTCTGGGACCTAATGCATTGGGTCCCACAAAGCATTTTGTTTTTACCGAAAGAAGAAGGAGGCCAAGGACTCATTCATCTTGCCAGTAGAGGTGCTGCTTTCCGGCTCCAGTTTATTCAGAGGTTCCTGGTTGGACCCAAAGACCTTGGCTGGAAACCTTTAGCCAGAACTATTTTGGCCAGAGGTGGGAATTTGGGTCTTGCGGAGTCCTTATTTTTAATGGACCTAAGTACTCATAAACTGAATAACCTCCCAAAGTTCTATCAAGGACTTTTTACTATTTGGGGGATGTTCCATAAGCAGAGATCAACGGACAGTGAATCTTCATTATGGCTATTGAAAGAGCCTGTAGTGCATGGGACACGTTTTAATGTAGAGGATACAACAAAGAATGTTTACAATGTTTGGGGAAAGTTTTTCTAAACAAATGTTTATTCTTGGTTTTAAATATTGTCAAAAGTGGAGAGTGAAATGTCAATTGTTTAATTTTGTACTGGGCCAAGCAAAAATGGCTATCTATGTGAGCAGAAGAAATAAGATCGAAGAGTCTTCAGATTGTGATGTAAATACAATTTTTGTCAGATTGTTGAAAGCCAGACTGAAAATTGATTTTGATTTTTATAAGTCTACAAATAATATAGAAGAGTTTAGAAATATGTGGTGTCTTAAAAATGTGCTATGTTTTTTGGGTTGATGTTGAGTTAATTTAGTGGTTTGGTTTTTTGGCTTGAGTGTGATTTTGTCTGAAAAGCAATAAAGAGGTTTTTGGACTCTCTCTCTCTCTCTCTCTCTCTCTCTCTCTCTTTCTCTGTCTAGATATCTCTCTCTCTCTCTCTCTCTCTCTCTCTCTCTCTCTCTCTCTCTCTCTCTCAATTCAATTCAATTCAAAACTGCTTTATTGGCATGACTGTAAATTATACAATATTGCCAAAGCTTAGTATACATGTACAAAAAGATCAAAATAATAATATAATAACAATAATAATAAGTAAATTAACATCACAGTAATATAATGGAATATTATTACATCTTAGAAGTATTAAACTGTAACAAATTATAACGTGTGAACATTTGCTACCACAGTCTTTAACTTACATAGAAACACTCATACATACTAAGGATCACTGTGGTGGACAGTAGGGTAACACACTGAGGTCACACCGAACACACATTTACCTGCTGTCTCTCTCTCTCTCTTACACTCACTCACACACACACACACACACACACACATTCACCTGATGTCTCTCTCTCTCACACACACACACACACACACACACACACACACACACACACACACACACACACACACACACACACACACACAGTCGCAATATTCCAGATATGTATTTTTAGATTGTTTGATAATTTGATTTATTTTGATGTTTGGATGAGACGCAGTGCTGGTTTGAGACTGGTTAGAGTTAGTCAGGTTAGTAAGTCTCAGAACTAGCTGACTGAGTGGACTCTTTTTGGGGTTCAGTTCTTGGGTTTGTAGAGCTTTAAAATGTAGCGATTCTGTGGGACTTGATTTAAGATGCATCCAGAATTTGAGAGATCTTTTATGCATATTGATAATCAATAGGAATCGGCCTAATTCTGGCCTACATGCGTTATTGGGTGTTTTTCTTTGTAGTTTTAAAATCATTTTGCAAAATTCTATGTGTAGGGCTTCTGTTGGATGTCTGTCCCATCTAGTGTAGCTCTGATCACTGAGTGATCTCTCTCTCTCTCTCACTGTCTCTCTCTCTCTCTCTCTCTCTCTCACTGTCTCTCTCTCTCTCTGTCTCTCTCTCAGTGGAGGTTGTTTGTGGTCAGGAAGTGTGAATGTGCCTCAGTGCTGCTTGAGCAAAAGTCATTGCAGAGCACATCCGGCCTGTGTGTGTTTAAAAGAGTGCAGAAGGCTTCACCGAAAGACACAGCTGAGGTGAGCTTCATTCTCTACATTTGTTTGAAAAACCATCACATTAGATATTATAAATCACATCATTGATTGTGTGCTGCTTGTTAGGAGAATGTGAACATGTGGCTTAAGGAGGGCTCCATTACCTTATGAATGACACGTAAAGATGAATTCAATGCTCATTTCTGTGGATGGTTTTGACAGACTGTTTCAACACTGCAAACACGGATTCTTATCCTGTCGTTTGGATGTATATATCATGAGAAATGTATAACTAGCAAATAAACCTGACTCTGCTGATGCTCTATGCAGTGTTTCATGTCAGCATGATGGTTTATATCGTCTTTATTTATATTGCCTTTGTTGTGTAAATACTGAACTTAAGCAGCCATTCCACGGATCGTCTATTAAAACGATAGAAATTAATGTTTCGGCGGTCTCTTGCATATGGCTGTAAACTTTCGTGGTTTTGTGGTGTCACAGCGGTGTAGATATGATGGCTAATGAAAGGGTTTTTTCTCTACCGATGCACTTTTACACACTCAATGTTTTACACACTTTTACAACCCAAATCTCAGGCATTTGGAGCTTGTTGGTCGACGTGGGAGTGTTTCTGCACATCAGTCTCAAAATGGATGCCCTGCTCATGACGGAGGACCAAGCCTGAACATGAGCTCTTCTTCCTAAACTCTTCATGATGACTGTCTGAATGCGAAGACTATGGAGGATATTGTAGACTATCAGGACTCTGAGCCTTATCTGGAGGCCATGCAGTACATAGAGAGGATGAAGCAGGAGAAGGAAAGAAGCCTTGAGAGCGAGAGCATCCCGATGGATCATGGGGTGTCTCTGTACCCCGTCACCGTTCCTTGCTCTCCTCTCTCTCACGCTACTGTGCAATGGGACGCCCCAGAGCCTCCCGGATCGTCTGAGGCCGAGCTGGACTCCATCGCTGGCCCGAGGTTCGACTGGACGATGGATCTCCTGTCCGCAGACCAGGACACCGCTGTTGATTTCTCACCTGAAGCTGAGTCACAAGCGGACGTCACACTTGAGTCTTCCCAGGTATGTCAGTGAAAGCGGAAGGGCCTTGTGGTTTTTCTGGTTGACATGTTCTTGTATCAGTAACCAGTGGCCTGCTTTCTTAATGTTGTGTGTGTACGCTTTATTATGTACTTTTATTTTTACTGAGAGTTTAACAACTTGCAAAACATACAGTATAGTTTGTTGAATGAATTAGAATATCATTTTGAGCAGAAGAGAAAGATGGCAAATGTTTGTTTGAGTGTTCTGATGGGTTTTTTCTTCAATAGACATGTGATGCTCAGAAGTCAGATATGCGAACACAGCTGGTGCTTTCACATGAAGAGCCCCCCAAATCATTTGCAGATGTCAACGGTAACATTTTAAGTCTTAATTATTCGATCATGATTTTTGTAATGTGATGTGATTTAAATAATGGAAGTCATAGGTGGAAATCCCGGGGGGGACAGGACCCCCCCATCTGAGGGTTGTCCCCCCTAAAAATAGTATTAAAAACCACACTGTGTATTGTAAATAACAATGTTTATTGTTTATACAACTTTATACTTCAAATAATTGTGTAAGTAGTAAAGCAACGCAAACAGGTCAAAAATCTGTTTTAAGTTTAGAAACATTTTGAGTTTCTCCTCCGGTGAGTCAGCATGAGAACAAAGTCAATAGTTGTGGAACTCAAGTAAGTAAGGCTGTCAAGGCTATTTTATTCACTTAAGCATTGGATGAAGTGATTATTTCCTCTTTAATACAGATGATGCCAATGTAATGCTCACTATGTTAGCAATAATAACGTTACCTGCTTGACGAAAAGGGTTGCCAGGTTTCAGACAACAAAACCCGCCAAATTGCTACTCAAAACTAGCCCAAACTAACCTCGTTTCGAGGGAAAACCATGCACTTGGCAACACTGTAGTAATATCTTCAACGGACACGAGCGCTGTCTTGGCGCGACCACAACAGCTTGAAGTTGTCTAATTTGGCACGGTCTCCCTGCTGCACTAATAGTAGTAAGGCTTTCCTCTGTGTATACATATCCTTACAAGTACAATTTTAGCTGTATTATTTGTGTCCCCTTCAAAAATGGCTCTTGAGAAATTTTATGTTTATTGTCCCACAAGCTGTTAGACGAAATTTACGCCCCTGATGGAAGTGCTTTAAATCATACTGGGGTGCGGTTGTAATTGTGTGACAGTTGTGAAATGGCCATGTGTTTGTCAGCTGTGAATGTCAAACTGTTTGCTGACTCTTCATGAGTTTTGTTGCCTAACCTTTAAAATGTGGCCGCAGGCACATCAGTTTCCCATCAGCCATTACATTCCTAGAGGTTTGGACTTGGTGTTGTTTGTGGTTCTCAGAAATCAGTATGGCGTGGACATATTTATCTGTGCTTTTTCCATCAGACTCCAGAGCAGATGCGACTGAAGAGCTTTTTGAAGCTTATGATGGTGTTCAGATCTTTATGGACACACGAGACTCAGCGATTCGACCGGGTCCGGAGGGCTCACAGTCGCAGGAAGAGAAGGAACCCAACATGTTTGACTTTCCCAAAACCACTTTTGCCCATGAGGAAATCACAGATTCCGGCAGTGAAGAGCAAACTAGAGAGTGGACTGAGAACGAGGCAAACGGAGGATCATCAGATGCAAGAGCCGATATTCAGGATCAGATTCAAGGACCTGATGAATGTTTGGAAAAAGAAGAGTCAAGTTCCCCAGAGAACCAGTTTGATCGGTCACAGGACGCCATCATTACTGGCGCGACACAACCAACGGAGCCCCTGCCGGACCTCACGGACGATTCGGTGCAGCTCCAGGAACTTATACTGACACAAGAGCCAGAAAACATAAGCACATCTGTTACAGTGGTGAACCAGAATAATGGCACTTTACAACATGCAGAAGAGATTCATGGCGTAGACCTCTTGGAGGAATTCAACGCACAAGACCAAGAACGTGTAGAAAAACCTGTAAGCTCCGAGCAAAAGTCTGACCCTGAAAATGAATGTCCAGAGCCAGTAGAGCAGAGCGAGCGGTTCAGACGTCCAGATGAGAACAGATCCTCAGAGCAGATCCAGAGTTCAGATGAGGAGAAACCCTGCGATCAGACGCCACCATCGGAGCGTCCAGACGCATCCAGAGACACGAAGCAGCCGACAGTGCTGGCAGAGCATGTACGAGATGAGACATCAGAGCCGGTTATAGACACAGAACCCGCTGGTCCCTGCATCAACGGTAGCGCTGAGCTCGTAAACAGGGCCGAGGCTCAGCGGTTAGCTGAGAAGCTCTATAGACTGGACGGTTTTCAGCATACAGATGTGGTCAGACATCTGGACAAAGAGTAAGTCTCATAGCATTGATTAAGTGTCATGCATCTATTTGTTTTTCAACCAAATGTTCCTATTTGCTGTTTCTTTTGATAGCAACGAGTTCAGTCGTGCCGTTGGGGAAGAGTACCTCAAATTCTTTGACTTCACCAACCAAAGTCTGGAGCAATCGCTCCGGTAGGCTCCTCATTTCCAAACTCTGAGCACACACTGCGGAGATCCGTCTAGAGTCGCTTTTCAAACCAGGTGCTCTTCCTGATTCTTAGGTCATTTCTGAAGGATGTGGTTTTGATTGGTGAGACTCAGGAGCGCGAGAGAGTCCTGCAGCACTTCTCCGCTCGTTTCCAGCAGTGTAATCCTGACGTCTTCTCCTCCACCGGATCCGTGCTCACGCTCACATGTGCCATGATGCTACTTAACTCTGACCTGCATGGACAAGTTAGTCTCTTACAACCACAGAAAAAGATGTCGTTAAGACTCCAAACTCTTGAATCATCTGTCATCTTTGTGAGAGTAACCCTTTTGTGTCATCAGAATGTCGGAAAGCCCATGTCCTCGGCTGAATTTGTGTCAAATCTGGACGGCATGAATGGAGGCGAGAACTTCAGCAAGGACTATCTGAAGGTGTGAGAGCCAAATCTTCTCGGTCCCAAGCTGTTCACGTGTTGTGTTATTAACTCAGCAGTAACTCTGTTTCTTCTGCCTCTTTCAGAGTCTCTACATCTCCATCAAGAGCAATCCGCTGCAGTGGGCCGTGTGAGTAAACTGCCCTGCGGCACTGATCCGACTGTGATCTGGTGTTTCATCATGTTTATCTTTGTTCCTAGAGAGGAGGGGGTTCTGGCTAAATCCATGATGCCAGAGCAGTATTTGGACCAGGATGGATTTCTGCGCTCAAAGAGTAACCCGTTCCAGGATCTTCCTCACGACACCAAGGCCACCGTGTTCCAGAAAGGCTTTTTAAAACGCAAAGCGCATGCAGACATTGATGGCAAACGTAGTGAGTCACAGTGTGGATAAAGATAGGTGTGCTGTACAGTTAGAGATGCTCAGTAGTCAGTTTTTAGGAGGCTACATTCACCAGACAGTGTTTAGATGCGTTTCTGTGCGTGGCCCTTCAGTAGCGTAACTGATCGATACTCAACAAATACAGACAGGAGAGAGTTTGCATACTAACGGCATTACTGCTCGCAGAAGACAATTTGAAGTGTGATGTTAGTTGAGGGTGATGCTTTCAGAGACAGTGTTCACTGTGCTGCTGACAGTCTAGTCACTCTAGCACAGGCTTTCACATAAGGCACAAATATTAATCCAATATTTTTATTTCAAATCCAAACAGTGTTACTGAAAAGGCTTCTTCAGCATTGAATTTTCTAATTCAATATTTCATAGACTTATTCACAGTTAAACAATAAATAGAAACAGCATCTAATTCATTTTACTCCTATATAGATTTATATATTTGCTTAAGCAAGAGGCAGAACATTTAAACAGCCTACTTTTCTTATGTTAAAAGGTAGTAGGCTATCACAAACATTTAAATTATAATTTACCACTGACAGAAACCGTCGACTCTCGTGCCTTTTGCATTTAAATCTTCCTTACAAGCAATCCTGCGGGGTCATAAAGAACTTTGTTTTTCTACCTCCACGAGGGCCATCTGTTATTGCCTTGTTCATCTAAAAGTGCACTTTTCCTTATTTTATGAAAATCTAGCAGAGCTCCCAATTGAACTGGTCATTAGTCATTATTGAGTAATTATTTACATGTCTAGTAAATGAGTTGAGCATCCTGATCCTTCGAGCGCTGGACAGGCAACATTTGACACACTGATAACCAACTGAACTGATTTGCAGCTCCATGGGGGAAACGAAGCTGGAAGACGTTTTATGCCATGCTGAAGGGAATGGTGCTTTACCTGCAGAAGGTTTGTTAGCAGATACTGATGCTGGATATTAGTGAGATGTAACTAAAAGCATATGGACAGCCAGAGAGTTTTACAGTGTTTTAGCATGTCTGCTTTTTATAGAACCCTGCCAAAGCATCAATACAAGTATAAGTAAAAACGGTGGTTGGTGATCCGTGTCTCTGTGTGTCCAGGATGATTACGTGAAGGACTGCCAGAGCTCAGAGGAGGTGGTCAGCGTTCATCACGCTCTGGCGGAGCGAGCTCTGAATTACACCAAACGGCCGCACGTGTTTCGCCTGCAGACGGCCGACTGGAGAGTCTTCCTCTTTGAGGCTGCGTGAGTTTGTGTGCAGATTCTCCTTAAACTGAAATCATTTAAAGGGGTCATAAATTGTGAAATCAACATTCCCTTGATCTTTTGACATATAAGAGGTCATTGTGCTATGAACACATTCTGTAAGGTTCAGAACTCAAAACTTTCTCGTTAGTCTAACAACAGCTTATATTGAAGCCAGTCTGCCAAAATGACAGCTTGTGGAATGTTCTACTCTGATGTAATGGTGTGGATAAGCACCTCTTTAGCACTGCCCACCGATTCTACACCACTGCCTGTTTAGCCCCGCCCACCGATTCTACATCACTGCCTGTTTAGCCCCGCCCACTGATTCGATATCACTTTGCTGTGTCTCATTTAGAAGGCTGCGTCCTCCGGAGGTCGCATTTTGAGGCTGCATACGTCATCGGCGAAGTCTCATTTAAGAAAAGTAACCATTAAATTGCAAAGTAAAAAAATTATGGTATTTTTACCCTCACAAGGAATAACAGTCAATTTTATTATGGTTACTTTTCTTAAATAAGACATCCTTAATGACGTATCCAGCCTTCAAATGCTACCTCCGGAGGATGCAGCCTGTTTAGCCCCGCCCACCGATTCTACATCAATGCCTGTTTGTTTAGCCCCGCCCACCAATTTGCACGTATAAGTAAATTACGAGAGCGGCAAACGCAGGTATATGCAGAAACCAAACGATAAACTTTATTTGATGAACTTTATTATTAATGAAAATCCAGACCACGTGAGTAAGAACTCGGTCTTTTGTTCACTTCATTTTACTGTGAATTTGTTTACAAACAAGGCACAGATTGATGTAGGATTTTCAGAAAGATTGAAACTAAAAGACGATGCTGTGCGACTTTATTGGATCCGACAGTAATGTTGCAACACACAAGTGTGAGTAACTGTTTTTATTACATGATCACTACTGTTTTATACAGATCGTTTGATATGTACTGAGTATTTATGCGTTTTTAACCTAAATCACAGCAGCGTCCATCTGTGAAGGAAGTAGATCACAGCAGTGGTGTTTACTTCCGAGTCTACAATCCTACACGCTATTCAAACAGAGCGTTCTGATCAGGGGGTTAAAAACAGGACAGAAATCAGAATCAGAAAGAGCTTTATTGTGTTTGATATGTACTGAGTATTTATGCGTTTTTAACCTAAATCACAGCAGCGTCCATCTGTGAAGGAAGTAGATCACAGCAGTGGTGTTTACTTCCGAGTCTACAATCCTACACGCTATTCAAACAGAGCGTTCTGATCAGGGGGTTAAAAACAGGACAGAAATCAGAATCAGAAAGAGCTTTATTGCCAAGTATGTTTGCACATACAAGGAATTTGTTATAGTGTCACAAGCTTCCAGTGGAGACAACAACAACACACAGATAATAAAAATAAGATGTGAATGAAATGCACATGCATAAATATAAACCACAAAAAAAGAATAAATTGTATGTACAGGTGTGCTATAGATAGAATAGGAATAGAATAAAATAAAATAAAGTTGTAGTATGATGTATGTACTAGGATTTAGGGTGATAAATAAGTATAAGGTTATTGCACATACCTTAATTGCACAATGGGAGAACATTAACTGTTCATGAGGTAGATTGCCTGGGGAAAGAAACTGTTCTTGTGCCTGGCTGTCCTGGTATTCGGTGCTCTGTAATGCCGACCAGACGGCAAAAGTTCAAAAAGGAGATGGCTTGGATGTGATGGATCCAGAGTGATTTTCTGAGCCCTTTTCCTCACTCTGGATGTATACAGTTCTTGGAGGGTAGGCAGGG
>NW_015506285.1:70411-88294 GCF_001515645.1 Sinocyclocheilus grahami
CCTGTTATCTTGGGTTTCTTTGGGACGGGGATGATGGTGGAACGTTTGAAGCAGGCAGGGACTTCGCACAGCTCCAGTGATCTGTTGAAGATCTGTGAGAAGATTGGGGCCAGCTGGTCAGCGCAGGTTTTCAGACAGGCTTGGGCCTGGTGCTTTTCTTCTCTTGTTCTTTCTGAAGACCTGGCACACATCATCCTCACTGATCTGAAACGTAGGAGTGGGGGGGGGGGGGGTTGCAGGGAGTGTTGGTTGTGTGGAGAGATGTTCAGAGCGGGTGTGGCGTGTTAGACTGGGAGTTTCAAATCTACAGTAAAACTCATTCAGGTCTTCAGCAAGTTGTTGATTGGCCTCAGTGCTGGGGGATGGTGTCTTGTAGTTGGTGATGTCTTTCAGGCCTTTCCACACTGATGCAGGCTCATTGGCAGAAAACTGGCAGAAAAAGTTCGCCAGATGGATGCTAGGCAGCGCCGTTCTGAATCCGCGCTTCCTGAGCTTCACGAGTGCACCGGCTCACTTCCCCGTCTGCGCGTCCTGAAGCGCTTGATCAGCGCAGCTGCGCTGCCAACTACAACATTCAGCAAAATGTCCGAAAAAACTAAATCCGGTAGAAGATTGTGTGGTGTGCTCTGCCGAATGTTCAGCAGCTCATCCCTGGTAAAACTGATCATGTTTGAGAAACAAAAAACAGGAAAGACTAACAAAAACAATAATAGGCTATTGAAAATAGCCTATTACTGCTAAATTATGATGTTTTCTGATGTAAATATCTTGATAACATTATAAGTGGACCTCAGAGAACAGCACAAAATAAAAACAAAGGCAGTGCATGACCCCTTTCGTCATGTCTCCTTCAGTTCGACGGAGCAGATGAACTCCTGGATCGGCCGGATTAACCTGGTGTCTGCGCTGTACTCCTCTCCTCCGTTCCCCGCTGCTGTCGGCTCTCAGAAGAAGTTCTGTCGGCCGATCCTGCCCGCCACACAGTCCAGCCTCATGCTGGTAAGAGCTTTCTCTGTCCGAGAGGATCTAACCCATCAGTCAGCAGGTGTGGGTGGACATGATTTACGACAATTTAAACTTGTTTGTGGTGGACAGTATCACTGAATACACAAAAACGTTTAGCCTAACTACTGTATATTAGTGTCTGTCCACACCAAAGGACAGTAATGTCAGTGTGTAGCGAGACAGTAGCTTCATTAACCCTTGTGCGTCAATTAAAAAAAGTTACACATAGGTCCATAGTGGACAAAACGTCCATGTCAAAAAATTGTCATAAAAATTTGACGCTTGGGAGCACAGAGTTAAGTTTGGTTTCATTTTAAAGAAGACCCATGGCAGATTATTGTTGAAGTACAAAAAAGTTTAAAAAGGGAAACCAAAAAAAAAGTTCTAGATGTTTAGGTTTATGAAAATGATTTATGAACAATGTTTTATATAAATTATATATTTTATGAAACATGTTGAACTCTATACCTGCAAGAAAATCAAAGCCGTAAATCTAAACAAGTTGTATTCCAAATTTGAGGTTGAAATCACAAAAAATGAGCTTTCAGTAAGATTTTGTTCGGGCGCAGTACCAAATTTTCCCCATTAGATGCCAGCAAAACTCCGCTGGTGCACACAGTGGTTGGATTTGTGATTTGCAATAGAGTTTTTCTCTCTCAAATATTACAAGAACACACACGCACACAATTTTTTATTTATTTTATACATACAAATCGCACTCTGACATCCATACCAACACACCCACACAATTATAGCTGCATTATTTATCCAATTGGCTCTATAATATGCAGAAGCAGAAAACAGAAATAAAGCGAGTATTTTCTTTATAGGTCAAACCTGAAAAAATGACAAATCTTCAATGGCACCATCCTTAAGGTCCTGAGAGGAACAATTTTTTGTACCTAGTGCAAAACAGATTTATTAAAGGAAATGGAAGTGAAATAGTAAAATTCCAAAAAAAATAGACACCTGTGCCAAAATTTATGCATTTGGCAATAACACAGGCAAAATGATAAAAAAAAAAAATGTAAAGGACAAAAAAGTCCAAAAGGTTCCAAAAAAAATAGACACCTGTGCCAAAATTTATGCATTTGGCAATAACACAGGCAAAATGATAAAAAAAAAAAACTGTAAAGGACAAAAATGTCCAAAAGGTCGCACAAGGGTTAAGCATCCAGGTCTCGTTAGGGCATTTGCATCTGTTATTGTTTCCATCAGGAGAAACAGCTGCAGTCGCACGCCGCCATGCTGCACAGCTTCCAGCAGGACCTGACGTCTCTCCAGCAGGAGGCGCCGGAGAGCAGGAGCAGCAAAGCCCGGGAGCTGGAGGAGCTCCGGCAGAGAGAGGAGTACTTACAGTACGAGGTGCGTGTTTGGCAAACCCTTCTCATAACACATAAGTCACTCACAAACTCTAGGGGCCGGATGTGTAAATGACACACACACACACACACACACACACACACACACACACACGCACACACACGCACACACACACACACACACACACACACACACGCCCACACGAACACACACACACACGACTAGTGAGCTAAAAGTATCGGCAATGGGCTGACAATCACAGACGCTCTAAAACAAGTCTTCATATCCTAAAACATTATGCATCTGGTGGATAGTTCACCCAAAAATGTGAATTCTGTCATCATTTACTCACCCTCATGTTGTTCCATGATGACAGAGTTTTCTTATTTGGGTGAACTATCTAGTTTAAGTATTTTAGATAGTGATCATGGACATTTTTAGCAGTGTAATGTTTACAGTCAGTATTATCTCTTGATTTGCTAGTTGTTAGTACTGTTGAAAGCAGAAGTAACACCTGTCTGGATATAATATGCAGATGATAAAAACAGCATTTCCTGATCATTTCTGGATAGGAAATAGAGCTTTTGTATTCTCCATTATTCTGGTGCATGTGCAGATCTGGCGTACATAGAGTTTCAAACATTTTCATAAAGAATGATGTCTAGAAATGAACGTTTTTAACCTTTAATATGTCGTATCATGCTGTAAGTCGGTTTAATTTCACTGTAAATGGTGTGAGTAAAGAGTTGTTTTCTGCTGGTTTTCACAGAAATCTCGTTACGAAGTCTATCTGAAGGTTCTGGAGGCCTGGCAAGTGCTGGAGAAGTCTGGTTCATCGGTCGCTGACAGACTGAGCACACTCGATGAGGGATTGTGGAGCGGATCGATGGATGACCAGCAGGACGAGGCTGACGCCGGGATCAAGCGATCTCACTCCAGTCCGTCTCTGGAGATAGAAACACCTCTTCAGCCTGTCATCAAAGTTAGACGCAACATCTCCGAGAGACGGACCTACCGAAAGATCGTGATTCCCCACCGGAACAAAGAGCTTTGAACAATCAGACTCTTACACAAACTGTCAGACACACTCAAAGCACTTGAATCCTTTAAGGTTTTACATAATTTAATGTATTTTTAAAGTCAGGCCCGTTCAAGATAAAAACAGCAACAACTGTAGTCTTTTTATATGCATAATTTTTGCACAATACACTTATTAATTGACCCTGTTCATACTGTCCACAAGAGGGAGATGTTGCTCAAGATGTTTAAATGAAGGACAAGACCCAAGTCATTAGTTCTGTCCTCACATCTCAAAAGAGTTTCTGGATGAATGTGTGGTCAGCAGAGCCATAGTAAACAGAGTGAAGACTGGAACGGTGTGTGTGTTTCTCTGTGGGAAAGCCTCACATTAGTGCTGTCATTCAGAAACATTTTCCTCTGATAGCACAGCTGCTGAATGGCTCTTGTGTATCAAGGGTTTGTGAATATTTGATATCCTTTCATTTAAACAACAGCCCGTCATTAAGCTCAGATGCTGAGGATGTGTTTGATGGATTGTGCCTTCAGGCTCAGGATGTGTCGCTTGATAAAGATCTGAAAAGCCAATATCAGATAATGCCGCCTGTTGACACGTAAACAGATTGTGAGGAAAAACAATCAAACTGTCAGTGAGTCACTTATAGCAAGACTTCTGCTCTCACACCGCATTATGGAGCTCCAATGTAAATACAAATGTGCTCTAAATATGGCGATTTGAAATCCTGCGGCCGCTGGATAGAATTATGTTTAAGAAACCTACATGGACACACTCACAGAGTGTCACGAAGTACTGCAGAAATTGAGAACGTGTGTTATTTTGAAGCGTGCACAGTCCAGCTTTTTTCAGCATTGCGTCTGAAGCTCTTGTGTTTGCTCCGCCGGTGGCGTGAGGTCATGACCAAACTCAGAGCTGGAGCCACGGAGCGTGACGTCTGCGCTGTTCCTGGAGTGAGCTCAAGTTTTTATTCCTGCATGTCTGTCTGGCTGAAGGGTTTGTGGCTGCTTGTCAGGCCTGGTTGAGTAATTAAAAAGGCAAGCGGAGGCTTTTCTTCATTAAGGGTCCTAAGCAGCACTCGTCGCTCTCGTTCTTGCTTGATCGGTCACAGAAATACCTCTGGTTTGGATGGTGGCTGCTCTTCTCACTCATTCTCCATCTGCTCCGGCGCTCCTCATCGCTCCCCTGTGTTCATCTCCTGATGTTTGTTGGAGGTCGGTTCTCTTCCCAGATGGAGAGATGTGAGAGACGGTAAAAGCAAAGACCATTTTAAAGACCACTGTGATTTTGCCACTTTACCTCTGTGAGCCAGTTCTGTTGGCACAGGTATCGTTTCTATTCATCCGTCCATCTCACACTTTACAGTGGGTTTGTTGTCTTGTGTGTGTCATGTTAAGAAATGATCCATACTGATCAGATGTTCCCAGTTTAGATGAGGATTCATATGTGGGTTAAATGCAAACTTTGTTTGGGTTCTTTCACATCTGTGAGTATTTCTTTCACTCACAGACATTGAGCAAATGCTGATTCTGTCCCTCTCAAGCAGACTTTTATTTGTGTTGGTTTCTGCTAAAGTGGCCCGGGGTGTCTCAGTCGGTGACCTGAGTTTGGCCTGAAGACAATAACGGGCTCCGTGCTTCATACCTGGGGAGTGAAGCGAGCTAAATCTTCCACCCTCAATACCACGACTGAGGTGAGACCCCTGAGCAAGAACCGAATCCCCGATGGCTGCCCACTGCTCCGGGTGTGTGTTCACTGCTGTGTGTGTGTTCACTGCTGTGTGTGTGTGTGTGTGTGTGTTCTTCACTGTGTGTTCACGGTGTGTGTGTGTTCTTTACTGTGTGTGTTCTTTACTGCTGTGTGTGTTCACGGTGTGTGTGTGTGTGTTCTTTACTGTGTGTGTGTGTGTGTGTTCACTGCTGTGTGTGTGTGTGTGTTCTTCACTGTGTGTTCACGGTGTGTGTGTGTTCTTTACTGTGTGTGTTCTTTACTGCTGTGTGTGTTCACGGTGTGTGTGTGTGTGTTCTTTACTGTGTGTGTGTGTGTGTGTTCACTGCTGTGTGTGTTCTTTACTGTGTGTGTGTTCACTGCTGTGTGTGTGTGTGTGTTCTTCACTGTGTGTTCACGGTGTGTGTGTGTTCTTTACTGTGTGTGTGTTCACGGTGTGTGTGTGTTCACGGTGTGTGTGTGTTCACGGTGTGTGTGTGTTCACGGTGTGTGTGTGTTCACGGTGTGTGTGTGTTCACGGTGTGTGTGTGTTCACGGTGTGTGTGTGTTCACGGTGTGTGTGTGTTCACGGTGTGTGTGTGTTCACGGTGTGTGTGTGTTCACGGTGTGTGTGTGTTCACGGTGTGTGTGTGTTCACTGCTGTGTGTGTGCACTTGGATGGGTTAAATGCAGAGCACATATTCTGAGTATGGGTCACCATACTTGGCCACACATCATGTCACTTCACTAAATGTCTGCGAGATGCGTCCTGTGTGTTCAGATGATGTACATCTTGATCTACTGAAGCACAATTTGTCCTGTTCAGCACTGTATGCATCAAAATAATTCTGGGTCATTCTCAGATAATGGTGCCATTTGGGACTGAAAATGTATTTGAAAATATGATTTTTCCCCCACATAGTACCAGCTCTGTACCTGCCATATTACTCAATAAAAAGTTTATTTTTATTATTATTACTTTTTAGATGGCAGATTCTTAAAATGATGACTCTGCTTAAAATATAAAATAGGTCTTTAAAATCAGGTAGTATAGCTCCTTTCAACACCAAACATTATAACTGACAAAGAATATATGAATATATGACTTGAGACCCGGCGTCCAGGCCAATGGAAATCACGTTTCTTTTTTTCTTTTGTCATTGGTGCCAAATGGTGCATAACGGCCTCTGACACAAAGTAGATAAATATGGCATACTTCTTACTATTAGATCTTAAAACACAACAACAGCACTGACTGCTGTAAAGTGAAGCTGAGAGATCAAACAAATCCTATCATATTGCAGTTACATTTACTGTATTACACAGGAACTTTTACTTTGCACAGCAAATTCAGTAAAGATCTCTAGTGTCTGCTACTGCGACGCAGGTCATCCCACTTCAACCTTTCATCTAAACTTGCTAGCAATGCTTCATGCATTATGAACTGGATATTTGGTATTGAAAACTGGAACTGTTATCCTGTCCATGCATCCGACGGCTGACAATAAAACTATATCAATACTGAATTATAGCTATTTTATAAATATTTTTAAAAATCACATTTGATTTTTTTTTTTACAAATGTTAAATAACAACAAAATCTACAATATTTGTATCAACTTCGTTGTAATTTAGAATCATTTTGTAATAGCTCATAGCCCATATATAAAAATTATACAGCATACAATTATACAAAATTATTTGGACTGATTGTCTTATTTTGAGGCATTTAGAGTAAAAATAAAGCATGGTCCTATTTTATTTATTTTTTTACTTTTTATTATTTTTCTGAAAATGTAAAAGGAGAAATTCCTGACTTGCTTAAAATCAGACATCTGAATCAATATAAGATCCGTGTCCTGGCGGTGGTTTGAATGGTCTTGTTCCTCGAAGGCTCAGTTTAATGCCTCACGATCAGTGTGTGTAAATGTTACTGTGTTCTCTGAAAACAGCACTGGGGTTCATTTATTTTTCATAATAAACTATTCCTGTAATTCTATAAAGTTTAGAAAAGAGCAAATGTTTTGGCTGCTTAAAGTTTCACTTTACAGATGATTCATCAGCGATTGTTCTGTTTTGGTCAACCTAAGTTAAACTCATAGAAATGTTTGTTTAGTGAACAGTGTGATTTCTGTGTGAATTTGGCCAAATCCAGTGAAAAAATGCATGACATGGAAACGGAGGAAATCCCTGCGTTGCTTTTACACACGTTTGCTTGATGAACCTGTAGGCATTTATGTGTGCTCTTGAGGAATGCTGTCTGCTCCACATGAACCAAACGCACTAGCCAATACAATAAGCTCAACAGAAATGATCACTAATTAATTGGTATTGAAAAGGCTGCAAATTTGATGTCATAAACTGACAGTGTTTGCTGCTGAAATCAATTAATGAGGCTGGTGGGTTCATTCACCCGATCTAGGTTAAGTGCTCCGTCAAAGCTACAGTGACCCGCTTGAGGAAGAACGGCCTCATGATGTCAGCGGACACGGCTCTTGGTTCATTTTGGCATTCCGGCCATTCTGGAGGAGACTTGGAGTTTGTTGTTGACTACAGGTTTCCGGGTGTAAACGTTTAGTCTCTCTTTGAAACACACGTGAAGTGTATTAGCACAGCAACAGCGAGCTGCGTTTTGGCCGGAGCTCCTGAAGGGCCCCTGTCTGCCTGTGTTTTGGCTCCTGTGATGATCGTAACACATGCCCTCTTCCAGGGGCCTTGTCCTCTCTCAGCGGTTCCAGCCCGCTGACCGTATTGTGCTGCCGGACTCATTACTGGCAAACCCACAGCCGAGCGCCATGCTAATAGGCCTGAGGGAGGGCTGACGGTGTGAATGAGGCACAAATACAGAAAGAGGCTGTTAAAAGAGACGGAGGAAGCATTCTCATTGCCTTTATGGCCACATTCTTGTTTTTCTCCTTCTCTTTGGATTTCAGCAGCATCAAGGTTTGATAGTTGCTGTCATTACGCAGCGGGCAGGAGCCCAGTTGGCATCGCTGGCAGGCATTTTTTGAGGTTGATGACAGGAGGGGATTTTGTGTCATTTTTGCCACCATGAAAGGCATTCACACGCACATGTACACGCACACGCACACGCACACGTACACGCACACGCACACGCACACGCACGCACACATTTTTGTTCCTGGTTGTTAGTTTCTGCGTGCTTGAACACAGAAGTTTAAATGTTTTCAGTCAGTGCATTTACATGCACATCAATACAACACCACTAAAAATAGCTCATTGTATAAACTTGATAAAGCTTTTACGTGAGGTTTGAAATTACAGAGTTTTTCCTCCGGTTTTGACGTTGCATGCGCAGAAGAATCAGAGCAGCGCTGAAGGTGCAGAGCGGAATCAGAGGGATTTGCCAAAATGTGTGGCGATCGGTTTATACTTTAGTTAAGTACGGCATTTAGTTTACATGTATTCGGGTTATGGGTAATTTATTTATGTGATGAACAAGGTAAAGAGTGAATTCGGCCGAAAACTAAATTTGAAAAATAGGTTACAGCTTATTTATTATTTAAAAATAAAACTTCTTTATTTCAGCGATCGTAAAGTCGTCTTTTATTTTGTGCGTTGGGTGATGAGTGATACAGGACTCTACTTTAACAGTTTTGAAAATATGCACCTGGGAGTGTTAGGTATAATATTTTGTTTCCATGCCCTAGTTGTGATTTTTTTTTACCCCCCGTGATTTGTGTTTCTCAAACTTTAATATTTCCATTTTTTTTGGGCCTTGTCCTATCTCAGCGGTTCCAGCCCGCCGACCGTATTGTGCTGCCGGACTCATTACTGGCAAACCCACAGCCGAGCGCCATGCTAACAGGCCTGAGGGAGGGCTGACGGTGTGAATGAGGCACAAATACAGAAAGAGGCTGTTAAAAGAGACGGAGGAAGCATTATCATTGCCTTTATGGCCACATTCTTGTTTTTCTCCTTCTCTTTGGATTTCAGCAGCATCAAGGTTTGATAGTTGCTGTCATTACGCAGCGGGCAGGAGCCCAGTTGGCATCGCTGGCAGGCATTTTTTGAGGTTGATGACAGGAGGGGATTTTGTGTCATTTTTGCCACCATGAAAGGCATTCACACGCACATGTACACGCACACGCACACGTACACGCACACGCACACGCACACGCACGCACACATTTTTGTTCCTGGTTGTTAGTTTCTGCGTGCTTGAACACAGAAGTTTAAATGTTTTCAGTCAGTGCATTTACATGCACATCAATACAACACCACTAAAAATAGCTCATTGTATAAACTTGATAAAGCTTTTACGTGAGGTTTGAAATTACAGAGTTTTTCCTCCGGTTTTGACGTTGCATGCGCAGAAGAATCAGAGCAGCGCTGAAGGTGCAGAGCGGAATCAGAGGGATTTGCCAAAATGTGTGGCGATCGGTTTATACTTTAGTTAAGTACGGCATTTAGTTTACATGTATTCGGGTTATGGGTAATTTATTTATGTGATGAACAAGGTAAAGAGTGAATTCGGCCGAAAACTAAATTTGAAAAATAGGTTACAGCTTATTTATTATTTAAAAATAAAACTTCTTTATTTCAGCGATCGTAAAGTCGTCTTTTATTTTGTGCGTTGGGTGATGAGTGATACAGGACTCTACTTTAACAGTTTTGAAAATATGCACCTGGGAGTGTTAGGTATAATATTTTGTTTCCATGCCCTAGTTGTGATTTTTTTTACCCCCCGTGATTTGTGTTTCTCAAACTTTAATATTTCCATTTTTTTTATTTAATATTTCCATTGTTTACAGTCTTCATCTTATCCAAGTACGAGCGCATTCTCAGTGTGCTAGGCCTAATAAAATGTAGGCTACTTGTTCTACATTCTCTTAGTGCACACTCTAATTCAAAATGCTGAACATATAACTTAAGTCAATATAAATAAATAAAAATGTGTGTGTGTGTTACTCTCCCACTGGTGGCAAATTGTTGGTCTATCTTTGTGGTTCCAAGTTTAGATGAAAACTTTGGCTGATCGCAAAATAAATGATAAACCAGAAGCACCATGCAGAGCACTGTGACGCGAGTGTGTGATAGTACAGCTGTAGTTTCCCAATGTTAAGCTGATGTTATTAACTCTCCGCTTGCCCCTACATTCAGAACTAATTCGAAAGCATTCGTTTGCGCTCATTCATCATGCGATCCAGGTGGGCTGCGGCACCGGCGAACCGTGGCCTTGTTAAAGAGCCATTATAATGAGGCCACAAAGAGGAGAGAAATAATTGCAAATAAAAATAGGTGATGCAGAAAATAAAAAAGGAAATTAAACAGATGCGCATGTTTTCAGGATCATTGCTTTCGTCCCTTTCATGTGTTCAGTTAAACCGCTGACTGGCGAAAAATATGCAACATAATAAATGATGGTTTTCAACAGAAAGATAGTAGAAACACCATAATCATCACCGCCAGCTACCCTAGTCTAGCAGCAGGCTATGTTATAGCCCTATATAAAAGTTTGATCTATTTAAGAATAATCATTCGAGCTGTTTGCTCTTGTATTCTGACAGTACGGAATATATAATTACGCTTATTATTATTATTGTACAAGACAGGAAAAAGAGGAAAACACATGATTGTAGTTTGTCATGCTTTATTTAATTCAAAATAATTCTGTAGAAATTATTAATTTACATTTGAATAATATAATTAACAGTACAATAAAACGTAATCTCTGAAACTCAAAACTCGTTTAATCACAGAAATATAAACATGATAATAAGCTGGAAAAAATAGAAGCGAGAATAGAAACATTTTAAAACGAATGAATCCCCACATGGTTCAGCCCTAATAATCATGTAGAATATAAATTAATTGAATTTTAATAGGGGTTTCCTTCTCTGCATTATTTACACATTTCCTCAAATCATCAAACTTATGTAATGGTTGGGACTGAATATGCTGTTTCTGAATATGATGTCTTTGATAGTCGTTTATTGATTTGTTGGACGATGGTGGAATACGGCACATTGAAGAGAGAAATGTCCGCTGGTATAGATAAAATGTTATTTCTATCTCCTTTAAATATCTGCTGTATGAATATCGATAAAGCCGATCCGAGATCAATTCATTCATTGAAAACAAGCAGTGAAACAGAGGAAGTGTCTCATAGAATACTTTATAACCTTTTAATTTCTATAGTTTATTTGTTCAATTGTGTGGATATAGTTGTCAGGGTAACACTTTACAATAAGGTTCATTAGTTAACTACATTAGTTAACATGAACTAATAATGAACTGCACTTATATAGCGTTTATTAATCTTTGTTAATGTTAATTTCAACATTTACTAATATATTATTAAAATCTTGTTAACATTAGTTAATGAACTGTGAACTAACAAGAACTAACAATGAACATCTGTATTTTTATTAACTAACGTTAGTGAAGATTAGTAAATACAGTAACAAATGTATTGCTCATGGTTAGTTCATGTTAGTTTCTACATTAACTAATGTTTAACTAATGAACCTTATTGTAAAGTGTTACCGTTGTCAGTTTGGTAGTATTTGTGAATCGTGTAGCTACACTTCAGATGTTCCAGCTGCTAAAAACAACGTTCGTGTCCAGTCGAGTGTTTCTGGCCATGAATATATGAAAACAGTTTGCAGGAATGTCTTTGGCTACAGAGAAATAAAAACACGGGCAAGAAATGCTCTGACGAAATAAAGATGTAAACGTGCGGCTGCACATGGCCTTTAATCGGGCCGTGAACAAAGGACATAAATAGTTTTACCGGCAATAAAAGGTATCGTCCGTCAATGTGCTTTCGTTTTTCTTCACTCCTTGTGTCTTTCACTGGACGCTCCACAGTAAAAAGAGAAGGTTCTCCGGTTCTCGGGTACTAGAGATGATCGTAAGCTGTGGTGGCGGCGGAGGGCGGCGGCACGCGGGCGGCGGAACTGTAGTAATACGGAGAACCTGCAGGGGCGACAGTCAGCACTGGACAGTGAGCAGAGATTTGTTATGTGAGCCTGGAGCACAAACACAGTCTTAAGTCGCTGGGGTATATTTGTAGCAATAGCCAACAATACATTGTATGGGTCACAATTATTGATTTTTCTTTTATGCCAAAAATCATTAGGATATTAAGTAAAGATCATGTTCCATGAAGATATTTTGTAAATTTCTTACCGTAAATATATCAGAACTTAATTTTTGATTAGTAATATGCATCGCTAAGAACTTCATTTGGACAACTTTAAAGATGATTTTCTCAATATTTAGATTTTTTTGCACCCTCAGATTCCAGATTTTCCAATATTGTCCTCCTATCCTAACAAACCATACATCAGTGGAAAGCTCATTTATTCAGCTTTCAGATGATGCATAAACCTCAATTTCGAAAAATTTACCTTTATGACTGGTTTTGTGGTCCAGGATCATATATTATTTTGTATTGTAGAAGCTTCAGTTAGCCTGCACTGTAATTCTAATTAAATCAGGAGCTGGAGGGCTAACAGCCGTCTTGTGACTGTGGCATTATTTCTTTCCACAGAAATGCTTGATAGCCTGAAGTCACAAAGAGTTACTAGCAGAAGGTAAACTCACCTCAGAGGACATGTGACTGAAACTTTATGCAATAGTTGAAGGGCAAGGTACTCCTATCTGGGTGTATGCACATGCATAGTGAAAACCCTCTACTAGACAACCATAACCACGTGTGGATGCCCACATTTGCCAAACAGAGAGAAGTGAAAGTGCTCAGAGAGACTGCTGGACGTACCTAATATGCTGGAGTTGGTGAATCTCCAGGCGTCACTGTAGGACGTGTAGGGCGCGTGGCTGTAGGTCTGGCCCGTGTATTCTGGACCTGCACATGAACACGCATCCGTTACAAACACATAAACAAGACAACAGCAACAGCAAGCACACCACTGAACTCCTGACAGCAGACTCAGACTGTTGTCCTGCGTGAGGCGGCTCGAGCTCATCGTTCACTCGCGGTTAGAGGCGCTCGTAAAGCATTAATCCGGTGGGCCGGGCATATATTATTTTGTATTGTAGAAGCTTCAGTTAGCCTGCACTGTAATTCTAATTAAATCAGGAGCTGGAGGGCTAACAGCCGTCTTGTGACTGTGGCATTATTTCTTTCCACAGAAATGCTTGATAGCCTGAAGTCACAAAGAGTTACTAGCAGAAGGTAAACTCACCTCAGAGGACATGTGACTGAAACTTTATGCAATAGTTGAAGGGCAAGGTACTCCTATCTGGGTGTATGCACATGCATAGTGAAAACCCTCTACTAGACAACCATAACCACGTGTGGATGCCCACATTTGCCAAACAGAGAGAAGTGAAAGTGCTCAGAGAGACTGCTGGACGTACCTAATATGCTGGAGTTGGTGAATCTCCAGGCGTCACTGTAGGACGTGTAGGGCGCGTGGCTGTAGGTCTGGCCCGTGTATTCTGGACCTGCACATGAACACGCATCCGTGACAAACACATAAACAAGACAACAGCAACAGCAAGCACACCACTGAACTCCTGACAGCAGACTCAGACTGTTGTCCTGCGTGAGGCGGCTCGAGCTCATCATTCACTCGCGGTTAGAGGCGCTCGTAAAGCATTAATCCGGTGGGCCGGGCAGGTGGACTCACTGGTGCATACAGTCAGACTGCTTTAGCGTCTCTCCATCCCTCACTTCCTCCTTTAGCCTTTCATGCTCCCGCCGCCTCCCTCTGACATTCTTTTTTTAACATTCCAATATCTAATTGGTAATTATGGGAGCCGAATTGAATCCCCCCTTCAGTGAATAATTGTGTATGAACGCTTCCTCTCAGTGAGCCCACCAGAAAAATAATAAATCAGACCCTCTCATTTCGCGCTTGGCAGGGCAGACTTCATATGAAAAAAGAAAAGTCTGAGCAGCTCCATCGAGCTCTACTGCATCTCCTCCTGCCGTTTGCTCCTTAATGTTAATACCCTCTGTATACGCTTTCCATATAGAGTGTGCATTCATTCACAGGGCTAGTCTTTCTCTCCGTCTCTGTGGTGCCGATGGTCACGATCCCTCTGTGGGGCCCCAGCGGTCAGGTTAGAGAACTCCTGGACCTGCTCTACCGCAGCTAACCAGCTACTGATTAACCCACCCGTCCCTCTGTTAATCTCTAACCGGCCTCCCGGCGCTCTCACGCGCTCTGTGTGCTCCTCACATTTGACTGTTTTCAGAGAAACTGTGCTGATGTGAACGCTGAATCACAAAACTAGATTTTTACTTTGAGCTCACTGAGCACATGTTTTATCCAAATGAGTAACATCACAAGCCATTTGTCATCAGAGCCAGATTCACAGCGCCTAATCTCTAAGCTTGAGCAGCGATGCAATGCAGAAAGGAAGACATATGATTCTTTTAATAACTAGGAATCGCAGTCAGAGCCTTTATAGCTGTGGATTTGTTGTGCAGTTGCTAGGCTGTTCTGGTTGGTTTCTAGGAGGTCACTGGCCTGTGCCTCCATTAGACTGTAGGCCACAGACATACTTTGTCATTTGAATATTGTCTGAACTGAACACATCTGCTATATTTCACAACAATTCACTGTGAATTTTGAACTCTAAGAATGAAATGGTTCAAGTTTGGTGGTTCAGACACATCCAACATTTGCAACATTTTCTCTGAACAGCCAGTGTCACTTCAATTAACTCCTTCCCCTAATTAGATATTAAATGTAAGGATTATATCATTAGATGTCAATATTGTTTTCGAGCACAGGACCTCGTGTTATGCCTCATCCAGACCAGAGACTGAGGCCTGAGCCGTATTCCATCCACATCAGAACAGAAAATGTTACTTGAATAATTGTGTTGTTTAGAAAAAATAGTGACCCTTGCCTTAACAAACAACACATGGGAATTCATAAAGCTGACTCACCTGCTACCATCCCAGTGATGGTGGAGGAGGAGAAGCCGGTCTGCGCGGCCGAGGGGATGTGTGGAGGATAACCGGGCAGAATTGAGCTCCCCAGATCTCTGCCTGAAACAAATCCACCCATCCCTTAGTCTCACAGTCCACTGCGATGATGGATGCATGAGCGATGCGTGAAGCTTTACCTGCGATGAGCGGCGGGCTGCCGAACTGCCCGTGCACTGGGGCATGATGGGAAAATGATTGGAAGCCATGAGATAAATGAGTGGCGTTGCTGCAGCTGTTAGCGATGGGTGCTGATGACAAGGTGAGCTCCAGGAAAGCTGCATTAGCGATGATTTTGGGGGAGGGGCTTGAGCTGTTTACCTCGGGTGACATTTCCTGTTTCAGACAGAGTGGGAGGGGCTGTAGAGCTTCTGGGGCGGAGCAACAGTTGACAGACAGGTGGAAAAATGTACGTATGAATGTTAATTGACGTGCAGCAGAATGGATTACAATAATCACACATATGCAAAATGATGACAATAATGGTGAATAAAACAATCAAATGAGTTATGAATTTGGGGAATACCAGACGGAGCGGTTTGCTACTTTCTGTGCCATAAATGTGCCTCTCTTCTTGTAAATATCTTTCTGGTGAGGAGAATAATTGAGGAACTAAAGGCATTTACATGTGGATTACGGTTATTACCTGCAACCACTGTGTATCCCTGATGAGCCGCCAGGTTTCGACTGACAGCTGAAGCTCCTTTAGCCTCGTCCAGACTGCCGTTGATGAGTGAGAGAGGATAGAGCGCCTGCAGGAGAGAGAGAGTCAGTAGCTGAAGGTCTGCGCAGTGTCCGGGACAGATTTTCCTCCAGTACCTGCTCTGTTTTCCCGGCCGTGGTCGGGCCGAACGTGTCGGAGCTGTAGTGGTGCCGTTCGAAGCCGCAGTCCAGGCGCTGGGATGAGAAGTGTTCGGCCCTCAGCTGTTTCCGGGGCCCGCCGCCGCTGCCCTGAGAGTCCACGCTGTGCCGACAGCTCTCCTGATCGCCTGGCACAACACAGGTCAGCTTTATTTATATAGCGCTTCATACTATACTGATTGTGTCAAAGCAGCTTTACAGTGTCAACAGGAAAATAGTGTGTCAGTAATGCAAGAGGACATGGGTGCGTGTGTTTAGTGTCTGTGTGTGTCTGTGCGTGTGTGTGTGTGTTTAGTGTCTGTGTCTGTGGGTGCGTGTGTTTAGTGTCTGTGTGTGTCTGTGTCTGTGTCTGTGCGCGTGTGTGTGTGTCTGTGTCTGTGCGTGTGTGTGTGGGTGTGCATGAGCGTGTGTGTAAATAGGTTGCTTTTAGAAGGTGACCTATCTTCTAATTAAAACAGTGAATTTTTTGTTTATTAATGAACTTTTTAAAATTTCATTTTTCATAAATACCTTGAGATGATTTTAATTGGGTTTATATAATCCCTAAACAGTGTGTGGTAACATGCTAAAGTCACACACAGACTTAAACATTCAGCACGTGAATCACAACAATGGAGTTTATTACTTTATTACTTCACTGAACTGAATCAGATATTATCGGTACGTGTTAGTGGATGTTCATACTCAGCGTATGTCCAGGACTGAGGCCTTTGCTGTCCAGAGGAAGGTTGAATGGCTGTTGAACTTTTGTGCGAATAATCCTTCAAGAGAAGAAAACAGCGGGTTAGCAGAGTTAATCAAGAAGGAAGGTGAAATGTGCACAAAGAAAATTAAGGACACTGGCATTCTGTGGATGAGGTCAGGGGTCATTACCTGTTGATGGAGCTGACGCTGGGCACGGTGTCGCCGTCACAAGCACCCTCGGCCAGCAGCCGGTCTCGTATCTCCCACGCAAACATGGTGGGGTTCTGCCGCTTGTACTCCGCTATCTTCTCCACCACTTTAGGAGTCGCCACTTTCGGCTTGGAGCCCCCGATGACTCCTGGTTTAATGCTGCCCGTCTCATAGTACCTAAAAGAGAAATGACCGTTAAAACAAAACTTACGTGAGTTTTGCTGACTGCTTTCACTGCTTCCTTCTGACACTCGTCTGCTCACTTAGCCCTCATTCATTTCTGCTAGATTCGATCTGCATGCGTATATCATGCGCTGTGCTGTCTATTGTCTTATAGATTGTATACTGTATGTGTGTGTGTGTTTAGTGTCTGTGTCTGTGTCTGTGGGTGCGTGTGTTTAGTGTCTGTGTCTGTGGGTACGTGTGTTTAGTGTCTGTGTGTGTCTGTGTCTGTGTCTGTGCGTGTGTGTGTGTGTGTGTGTGTGTGTGTGTTTTGTGTGTGTGTGTGTCTGTGTCTGTGGGAGCCCCCGATGACTCCTGGTTTAATGCTGCCCGTCTCATAGTACCTAAAAGAGAAATGACCGTTAAAACAAAACTTACGTGAGTTTTGCTGACTGCTTTCACTGCTTCCTTCTGACACTCGTCTGCTCACTTAGCCCTCATTCATTTCTGCTAGATTCGATCTGCATGCGTATATCATGCGCTGTGCTGTCTATTGTCTTATAGATTGTATACTGTATGTGTGTGTGTGTTTAGTGTCTGTGTCTGTGTCTGTGGGTGCGTGTGTTTAGTGTCTGTGTCTGTGGGTACGTGTGTTTAGTGTCTGTGTGTGTCTGTGTCTGTGTCTGTGCGTGTGTGTGTGTGTGTGTGTGTGTGTGTGTGTTTAGTGTCTGTGTGTGTCTGTGTCTGTGCGTGTGTGTGTGGGTGTGCATGAGCGTGTGTGTAAATAGGTTGCTTTTAGAAGGTGACCTATCTTCTAATTAAAACAGTGAATTTTTTGTGTTTATTAATGAACTTTTTAAAATTTCATTTTTCATAAATACCTTGAGATGATTTTAATTGGGTTTATATAATCCCTAAATAGTGTGTGGTAATATGCTAAAGTCACACACAGACTTAAACATTCAGC
>NW_015506285.1:90921-121813 GCF_001515645.1 Sinocyclocheilus grahami
AATTAGTCGGCGCTGTCTTTCGTGCTGCGCGCTCCAGCGACTCTCACAAGAGCCTCACTTTTAATTTAGCCCTTTCAGCCTCCTCTTCCCCTTGTGCTCTTTTGCAGCTTTCATTTCCACATCAAACGGCGCTATTAACGGTGTTAGCGGAGTGTGTCAAACCCTCCTCGCCAAGAGTCCGCAAGCGACAGGATATTAAAGCAGAGAAACCCCAGGAGAACACACACACACACACGCACGCACGCACACACACAGACACACACACTCACACTCTCACACACACACACACGCACACGCGCACGCACACACGCACTCACGCACGCACGCACACACGCACACACACACACACACACACACACAGCCTCGATTCTTAAGCACTCTGTGTTTAGTCGATGAGTTATTAACGACAAGCTCCTCGCTTTTACAGAACGACTCCGAGATCGAGCATCTTTAGCTGCGTGTTGCAGGCCTTTGCTCTACACAGAAGTTGTTGGAGGAACAACCTGCAGTCATCAGTAAGTTATCAGCTGCCGACGCCATCAGATCCACGCGCGACATTATATTCAGTGCATGTTAGGCATGTTTTAGGCCTACCTTTTGCAGAAGAAACGCTTGGCAATATCCAGCGCCACAGAGTCCGTTGTGACGGCACATCTTCTGTGTCTGCTCGCTGGGATGGGCTAGAGCTTCTCCGTTATAACGGAGCGGTAGGAGCGGCCGCACCGGCGCAGGTGTATCGCGACGCGCGTCGATCACTGGACGCGGCGGGCTGAGGGGCGGGGCGTGCCGCGTGACGTGTGCACCGGGGTGTGGCCAGGCCGAAGCGCACGGATGGGTGGTTCTGAGGGTTCGAGCGCAGCCGGAACCGAGCGATACGTCAACGTTTCCGGAGATATTAGTGAAGGATCGGGCTTGTTTTCGCCTCCCGGGGCATCGTTCACACACAACTGGACTCATGATTGGCTGTAATCTGTTATTATGTCATGACTAATACCTGATCCTTCACTTGATGGATACCTCGGCTCTCTGCGACCAATAATAATTACTGCACTCTAACCATTTATTTTGTTTGTTGTTGCTATTGTTATTATTAGCATATTATTATTATTATTAGGCTACTATTGTACGTTTTTAAAAATTATTATTAATAATAATAATAATGTTATAGCAGTTCTTGCGGTAGTCGCGCATACATTGCTCTTCTCGCTGCTTTTATTGGGCTGTTTTGACACTTGACAGCGGCTCCCCGTGAATAAACTAACTCTGCTTCTTCACACGGTTTATGTTGTTCTCACAGCTTTAAAACAAACAGAACAACCCGAGTTACTCATTTATGACACCCCGTTGTTTGGCATATGGCGCGTGGCACTGCAGAATAGTTTATTGACACCAAACATTAATGAAGAAGTGCTAAACGTGCACGAGTGTTAATACAGTGTGTTGTGCATTCGTTGGATTCTGTGGTACGGGTTTGCTAGCACTAGCAGGTAATTCAACTTTAAAACTTTCATTGCCTTCCTCTGCGTCCATGCCTTCGGCCGCTGCGTGCAGTGCACTTACAGCGAGTGCAGAGGGGCTGGTGCTTTCAGATGAGTACAGAGTAAAGAGAGTAAAGAGAGTCACAGTAAATGCAAGCAGAACATTCCTGTCTTAAGTGCAAAACCAGCGAATGAAGAGCAAACGCCGGAGGAGAGGGCAGAGAACGAGAGAAAGAGACAGAAACAGAGGTGACCGCAAGTTTAACAAGGGATTAAACCCATGAGCGATAGTTATCTGCCTTTTAATCATGTAAAACTTGTTAGTACTGAATTAATGATGCATTAAACGCCTAAAAGTAGTTAGTTATTTCTTTAATGGAGTAACGCTTTTTATGAGAAACGATTGGAAGCCAAACAAAGAAAGCAGATGCTCTGAAGTGATTGTGATGTGTTTGCAGCATGCAGAGATGGTTAATGGACGGCTTTCTGTTGGGTGGCACAGGAATATAACATCCTATGAAATGCATTTGAAAGAGTTAACAATTTGTCTTAGACAGAGACACAATATATTGCATTACAGCGCAACAATATTTCACGTTCATCCTCGAGCTGTTGTTTCATTATATCACAGTTAGTATATAATTAAATATTTTAAAAGGGCAGACTGAGTTTCTCTCACATTCTGCAGCATGGGTTATATCTCTCGACGGCTGATTTATTGCATTTATTTTAATGGGCAGATATCGTGTTCGCAAGGTCTATAGTTTACTGGGAGAAAGATTCTGTGAGACTTGCATTGATCAGTGATAACACTGAAAATATCGACACTTAAAGAAAACCTGACGAACGCATAAAGATTCTTAAAATATCCTTTAAACACTTTGCATAACCTGCACCAAAACCTAAAGCCTACAAACGTGTAGCATTTTATTTTTAAAAACTAATTAGGTAATAGAACTGTGTGTGACATGATAATAATAATTTAGTTACAGATGTTCATATGATGTAATGTAAGTGTAACTGGATGAAGCAGGGCTCGGGGTGTCGCGTGGAGATCAGCTCAGAGGGCGAAGGCTCATGTTGTTGCATCTTTCAAGTGCAAACCGATCAGAAGATCTCAAACAATGCGACTGTTGTCATGCTGATCCACTTTACCTCATTACAGCAATGCAAGTCACCGCGGGTTTAGGGCAATTTCATTTTATTTTATTTTTAAACAAATCCTTTTTGTGGTGATTTACGAATGTTTGAAACAATACGCAGCCGAAACCTAATTCGAGCAATATGCCTGAAACTCAAACTAAACAATGTTCATATGTCATTTAAGTAATTATTCGTTTCATTATCTGCTCTGTAAGGTGTTTTCTCATCCGAAAGAAAGACTGCCAACAATCATCTGCAAATTCTGTAATTTACAGTGGGTTAAAATATGGTTTTAAAAAGAGCAACAAAAAGCTATATGTATTAGGAGCCGAACTGTCGAGTGATCGTGTTTGGCTTCAGTTTGCTTATTAGATCATAATCATTAGATCTTAATGCATGTGTAGGAAACGCCGCAATCCCAATCGTTTTTCGTATATTTGTGTTATTCTTCATCATCTGACAGACACATGTCGTGCTTTAAGCGTTTGCATAGTTAACAGCTCATGTTTCGGGCTAGAACCGTTTCATCCACACATGACCCACAGCACTACTTTCTTTCTTTCTTTTTCTTTTTCTTTTTTTTTTACAAAATGGTAATAATTTATATGTAATTATCAGTCTATTCCACTGTTTGTGAGACTGTGTCTTGTCTTTACAGAGGACCATATGCATTTCTGGCAGACACAGAATCTCTCCTGATTGTGACTATTCTTCTTCTCTCTCTGTTCTCTGCTCATCCCCGTCTTCCTGGTGTTTTGTGCTCCATCGCCCCTCCATCTCTGTCCTCTGGGCCAGCCCTCTGCATTGTTTGGTCTCTGTCTCCCATTTCCGCTTCGGCTTGTGACCTCTGACCCCTAACCCTGTTCCGATCACCCCGTTTCCTAGATCTACTCTTTCCTTTATTGGTCACTCGCCTCTAAAGTTTGGGGGTCTAATAACTGTTTTAGAGGAGCCGTGACAAAACCTCAGCAGGCCGGCCATTGTGCATGCCACAGTAATGCAAAGGCATTAAAAGCCCATTAGCAGGAGCCCTGAGTGGCGCAGGGCAGAGCATGTGCGGTGTTTAAGAGCTTCATCAGGGTTCGAGGAGTCCAGATGAGTTTACAGAGGTCATGAGTTAAGTCAAGTCACCTTTATTTATATAGCGCTTTTAACAATACAGATTGTGACAAAGCAACTGAACAGCATTAATTAGGAAAATAGTGTCAATAATGCAAAATGACAATAGTAAACACTCATTTTTCAGTTAAAGACAGTTCATCATTGAATTCAGTGATGTCAACATCCAGCTCAGTTCAGTTTAAATAATATCTTTGCAATCATGTCAACGATAACGCTGGAAATGAAGTGTCCCCAAGTCAGTCTTAGACGGTCATCGCTAGAGAAATGTCTCTGTCCACATGCAGAGTTCAGCGGAGAAGGACAGCATGCAGAGGAAATCATTCAGACCCGTTCCTTAGTTTGTGCAGTAAAGAGTTTCAAAGGAATGTGAGGCGATCCAGTTTTCATTTGAGATGATCTAGATCTGTTTCTGCTCTGCTGATTTACTTTTCACTGCCAAATCATCTTTTTACAGAAAAAAGAAACAGTGTCATTTTGCATTTGGATGTCAGCTTGATTCAAACATAATTGTGCATCACACTTCGACTCTGTTTGTGCTTCCTCACTGATGTTCACCGTTTGATCTGCTTCGAATGCTCTCTAACATGAGCAGATCTTATAATGGTTTTGTATGAACATGCAAAGAGCTCTGAAAGGTGCAATAAGAGTATCTAAAACAGAGGTCAGAGCTCAAACCCATTCTTATTTAGTATGAATGAATGATGCATTTATACAGCGCTTTATTGTGTATTGTTGTACACAGTATGAAGAGACTATTACGAACTTGTGAGGTCGAACTGTTAAATGTGCAAAGCACTGAAGCGATGTGGGTCAGTGCGACTGCTGGCCGTCAGTAAAATACAGAGCATAAACATACCATCGCTGCAGAAACTGAAGGACCGCAAATCTGTTTGCAGCCTAACTGACAGAAAAATAAACACAGATGAAGACACCTGCAGTAAGATGGGCTTCCATCTCCATAAATATTTAAAATAACGCAACACTGAACTTTAGTTCAGAGAGTTTAAACAAGCACTTGAAGATTCTGGCTGATAAAATCCTCGTCACATGAGTTTACAGTGAGAAACACGAGTGTCTCCTTCTCTCTGCTTCAGTCAAATATATTCATCACCTCTACGCAGTAAAACTGAGCTGCGCTTTATATTCCAATTAGCAGTCGATGCATTTCAGAGTCGTTAAGTTATAACAAGGGAGTTTTCCCCCTTCACACGAGCGTCTGCAGGAGATTTACTGCCAGGAAACCCTGTGGAGAAATCCACTGAGCTTTACAAACACTCTCGTGTAAATTCAGCGCAATTAGGCCTTTATAGTCCCGTATCTCTCCATCAAATGCTTGTCAGTGTGTTGTTTGTGGAGGGCAAGAGAGACAATTGGATTGGCTGACCTTGGTCGAGCCCTGTGATTATATAAACCCTCATTCGCAGCTCCTCAAGAATGTCAGGTCAATGTGTGACGAGTTTTATGAGGAGTTCGCTCACACTCTTTGGGTTTAGCTCCTCACTTCAGCAAGTGTTTGGCCTAAAACTGATCAAACATCAGATAATGAAGCTCTGGCTTTAGTTGCAACTTCAGAAACACAGCAAATGAGACTGAAACAGATTGAGTTAGAGACACATTTACATGCAGAATATCAGTGAAATGCAACACGTTTGATACGACTACAGTCAGTGAAATGAGCATTAAGTCATTAGATCTCCTGTTCTCCTGTAGTCTCACGGGGATCATAGTGGACCGTTGTGGACGTGACTGAGATTATGTGTGTGTGTGTGTGTGTGTGTGTGTTCACTGTATGCATATAGACACAGCGAGAGCGAGCGAGACGTCTCTTCAATGCGTCTCGAGTGTGTCGGAGTGAAGGCTGAATCTTTTCCTTCAGTGACTCTATTAATTTACCTCATTTATCTTAAACCCCACATACATACTCACAGTATCCAAGTGTGTGTGTGTGTGTGACGCTCAAAGTGCCTCATATGCTCATGTTTGTATGTGTGTGTGTGTGTGTGTGTGTGTGTGTGTGTGTAAAAGGACAAAAACACAACTGCTTCCCTTTTCATTCCCAGAGGACAAATCCGTAGCGGAAAAACTCATTTTCCTGCAAATAGTTTGTCAGTTGAGCTAGAAGAAGTGATAAATTATCACAGACATTTGGAGAGAGAGACAGAAAGAGAGAGAGAGAGAGAGACAGCAGCACTGGAGCAGTTCTCTCTCCTCTCTGTCCTCGTCTTCCTCTTTTCTTTATTTAAAAGCATTGAGAGTCCACCTCACACCTGTCCATCTGTCCATCTGTCCGTCTGAGGTACAGTGAAGGGTTTGCTGTGACTTTCCGTCACAGATGATGAATTGACGGCCAGTAAAATGGATTTGTTTTCAGCACATCAAAGCAACAATAATTCCAGAGTGAGACTGTGGTGGATGATGGATGGAGCTGAGACACATTGTGCTGTTACTATAAACGCTGTGGAAATAATCAACAGTTGTTTTGCTAGTTCAATAACTGACAGCAGTCATGATGGAGAGATCAACTCATATACCGACCAGACCAAGCATCAGTATAACTCGCTGCTTAACTAGTACCATGCATTGTTGGAGAAACCAGCTAGTCATGTCTGTTTCCTGAAATCAATGGAACTTTGTCACACATCCCTCGTTCAAATCACATTGTTGTTAATGAGCAGGTGGTGGATTGATAACTTCTATAAGATAAACTTATAATGTCAGATTACTGCTATATGTAATGCACAATGGCATCTGAGAACTGCTTTGCTTTTTTGTTGTGGAATATGAATGTGTTCATATTTTTTTGTTCTCCGATATTTTGCTTTATTTTGTGGGTTCTTCGTGGTATACAAATGCACACTCTTCAAAAACAGTGCTTAAATTCTCTTAACGAACTAAAAGTCGTAGAATTAAATTTGAAAGAAACTGCACTACATCTTAACTTGCTGCTAGCAATGATGGTTTTGCTGTGTGTGGTTGGGTTTGGTGGTCCCCCTCGGGAGCAGGGTCATTCCTAGAGAACCAGGTTCCAGTGGTGGAAAGTATTTGAGTAGATGTAATTAGTTAATGTACTTGAGTATCTTTTAGTGAGTTTTAAAGATATTAGTAAATTTTACTCTCTACTTCACTACATTTTTGAATAAGCATCTGTACTCTTTACTCCACTACATTTGTAATGAGTGTTGCAAATAAACATTACATTTTGCATGGCACCAGCTTTTTCTGCAGTAGATTATTTCTGCTACAAAAGAAGTGATATCGCCAACTACATGGCACTGAAAGTACTACTGTATAACTTCTTGTGTGTTTTGCCCTTACTCACACAAACTTGTCAACAAGGCTACTTTATGTGAATGTGAGTTTCTTAGCAAGTAGTTGTGAATTACAGGTGTTTTATATATGACTTTATATTATACAAGACTTTTTTTTGTTGTTGCAATTTTGAGGTGTTCAGTTTTATTTTGGTTTTAGAAAATAAATATAATTGCTCTCCTCATGAATCAACTCTTTCTTGTTTTTCACTGGCATGTCTCTTTGACTATTGCATCTTTGAACCTATATTTAGTATAAGTAAAATAATGAAGTTCTTTTAAAATCAAATACTCTAAGACTTGTACTCATGTTGTTTTGAAATTGGTGACTTGTAACGTGTAGTGGAGAAATTTTCATTGTAAGGTATCTGTACTTTTACTCAAGTATGGTTTTCAGGTACTCTTTACACATCTGTCATTCTCCCTCGGTTGTTTTCCGGGTTGCGTTCGCACCGGCAGCAGGAACTCTGAAGCAGCCGACAGCAACGTCTTTATTAGCGGCATTTACAGATGTCAAAAACCAGTGATCGGAGCTTTTTTTGTTGTGTGTGGGTTTCATGATAATGGAGATAGAATGTAAACACAACTGACGTGATTAAAAGAGCATTACTATTTGAATAAATCTCCTATGATAACTTGCCTCCACGTCTGCTGCATTCTCAAAACTCTGGCCATTTGATAATACCTAGAATATCAAAATCAACTGCGGCGGCAGATCCTTCTCCTATTTAGCGCCCAAACTCTGGAATAATCTACCTAACATTGTTCGGGAGGCAGACACATGCTTCAGTTTAAATCTAGATTAAAGACCCATCTCTTTAACCTGGTTTACACATAACACACTAACACATTTCTAATATTCAAATCCGTTAAAGGATTGTTAGGCTGCATTAATTAGGTCAACCGGAACCAGATACTGTTTAAACTGAACTGAGCTGGATGATGATATCACTGAATTCAATGATGAACTGCCTTTAACTGAAAATTGAGTGTTTACTATTGTCATTTTGCATTATTGACACACTATTTCCCTAATTAATACTGTTCAGTTGCTTTGACACAATCTGTATTGTTAAAAGCGCTATATAAATAAAGGTGACTTGACTTGTAGTGTTGCATATCATCGAGAAAGAGCACAACAGGTTAATGCTGTTATCAATGTTTTCCGTGTTCGTGAAGTAAATATGTTTACATGGCTTTTTAGAAATGTCTGTAGCGGTGTTTCATATGCGTTTGGCCAATCAGCGCACACTGATAGTTCCTATAGAACTGTTTTAGACCCTGCTCTGAAGTAGAAACGGAGCTCCTAGAACCAAACACGTTCCTAGTTCCTGCGGTGCGAACACGCCCAAACCCAACACCGTTCGCCAATATTTCTAAAAACTACGAAAAGGTTGCTCAGGTGCGAAAGCCCCCATACCTTCAGCCCTGATGTAGACTAACAATTAAAACTAACACTCTTTGAATGTTGCGTTTCTTTTTTCCCCATCAGCGTCTGTGTGTCTGTGAGTGTGATGCGAGTCTGATGTCTGTTCAATTTTGTTATGACCGTTTGTCCTGCAACAATGAACAGTTTTCACTGCAAACGCGCATTAGCACAGAGGATATGACATCATCATCATCATAACCATAAACGGGATGATAATCGCCATCATCACAATAGCAGTTATAATCGTGCATGTTCGCTGAAGGCAAACCGGCGGTTTTGGTGGACCATATGCGCCGCTTTCTGCGCGTAAATACCGCGCCTTTCTGTGTGTTTTTGTGTCTCCGCATTGTTTGTTGTGTGGAGCTCTGGGCCTGTTTTTAACAATATCTCTGTTACTCTGCGTAGCCCTCTCTCTCCGGTGATTGATGGAGTGAAGCAGGAGCGCGGAGCGGCGTGTGGCCAGCGGTCCGAGACACACACACAGAGAGAAGGAGCGCAGGAGCGCAGGAGCGGGAGGAGCTCAGCTGAAAGCTGCAGACTTAATTCTATGCATCATTAAACAGTCTCACTCAATGCAACATCCCCTATACATCATCCACGCTCAGTAAACACAACGATGACATTACATTAGCAAGCGCAAATGAATTTTCTTTTTAGAGGGAAATTGAGAATACTCTCTCTCTCTCTCTCTTTCTGTCGTTTTCTGCTTTTCCTCGCTCCACGTCACACATGCTCGCAGAAACAAACCATTAAAAGAGAGATATTTAACCAAACACAAACGCCGTCTCTCGTCTCCTTCGCTTTCTCGTAGCCTACACGGTAAAACCCTGAAGCGCCCTGAATCTGTCCTTTATTAGTGGATGAGACTCATCATGACATTCTGAGGTCTAATCACTGGTGTTTTCACAATCGGTTACAGTCTCAATACTAAGGGCACGTTTCTGCAGCCGGACACATGAGTTCATCATGAAAACTCCTGTAACACAGCTATAGCCATTCATTCAAAACATCTTTAATTAGGAAATTTCCCTTTCGTTGCTTAAAAACAAGAAAATTGTGTCGTGTTATGAGAATTTGATTTCATCACCAAAACACAAGAACATGATGAGCTTCTTTTAGTTTAGTAAATTTAGTGATCAGGTAATTCAGTAGTGAACAGGATAAGAACCACCCAAGATCTTATAAATGACAGGTTAAAACACTTGGTCTTTGTTCACGCTGGAACCTGGTTGATGACTGCATGTTATTACTTCCAGATCGGGTTTATTCTTTTCAGACGGCAGTCGCTTTTGCCAGTGTTTGTTTTTCGGCATTGATTATGATCCTCATTAGCACAGTGTCCAAATCTGAACACATTCATTGCCAACGGAAGCAGAATACTGATGGTATATGTAGTCAAATACTTGCTGTCACTGTGAGGAAGAGCAGTGACCGGTGGGAACGTGTCATCCTCTGGACAAGACAGCTTGTTGAGTTCAATTTGTTTATGAAGGGAAATATTTGACAAGCTCTGTGGTCTTTTGTACCTTTTTTTTAAACAATTTTGCATTTAATACATTGTTGAGAAGCACATGCACTGTTGTTCTTGTTGCAACACCTGATGTATAAACAACCAGACGGATGACGAAAGAGGAAATTCTGACCATTCAGATTGAGACACATGAACAAAAATCTGATTTTGATAGAAAACCCATTACATTTCCTAACCAAGTAGACATAAAATCCATAATATCTACCCAAAGGTTCTGATGAATGAAGTCACATGAGTTCAGTGTTCTGTCAGTATAAAAATATGGTTCTTTAAAGGTTCTTTACATGAGGTAACGGTTCTATTTAGAACCATAACATCCCGAAGAACCCTC
Organism: Sinocyclocheilus grahami; assembly: GCF_001515645.1. NCBI lineage: Eukaryota > Metazoa > Chordata > Actinopteri > Cypriniformes > Cyprinidae > Sinocyclocheilus > Sinocyclocheilus grahami. The sequence continues at coordinate 101,264 of NW_015506285.1, forward strand.
TTATGCTGAAAAGGTTCTTTGTGTTAGAGGTTAGGGTTCTTTATTCCCACCCCCTTTTTCTCCCAAACTTAACTGCCATTCAATCACACCAAAATACAAATAATGGTGGACTTAAATGCATCATAGAGAATTATGAAAATATATTATTTCACTGGAACTTAGTCTTCATTATATGTTTCTATTTTGATTTCCTTCTTAAAGTATTTATTTATGTTCAAGGTCAATTGCCATTTATTAATGTATTCTGCTAATAACTGTTGTTAGAGCACTGCCAATTTTGCTACATTTTCATGTCATTAAAATAAATAAAGTACCTAATTGACACAACATGCTGTTGTTGTTTTATTATGAAAACCGTAACAGAGGCTACAAGATATTGTAATACCAGGCAGATAGAGGGATAAAAAAAATTTATATTATAATATAAAGGTGATTTTAATAAATAATATGTAAAAATAATATTAATAATACTACTATTAATTATATAAATATACTAATATTAATGAAAATAAACTATCATTAAAAAAGTTATTTATAACACCATTAAGGTCATATATAGCATCTGCAGAGCATGGTTCTTTATGGAACCCTAAAAAAGGGTTCTATTTAGCACCAAAACGTGTTCTGCTATCATTACAAGCTGAAGAACCATTTTCTGGTATGTTTTAAACCCATTTTTCTTAAGATTGTACACTGAAAAAAAAAAAAAAACTGTGACATTTACGGTAAAATACCGGCAGCAGCTGTTGCCAGAACTTCACCGTTAAAAATATGGTAGCAACATTTTAGGTTTTACAGACTTAACTTAAATTCACAATAAAATAAAGTATTTCATTAACTGATGTAATGTTAATAAACCAGCATATTGAAGTACTAATATCTGTTTTGAACCATTGTAATACTGATAATCACCAAAAAAGGTGCTGATGAGAAAGTCACATGATGAATTAAAGCTCATCACAAAGAGCTCTTCCACAAGCTGAGAAGGGAAATACTAATATATATATCTGTATTGTTAAAAGCGCTATATAAATAAAGGTGACTTGACTTGTAGTGTTGCATATCATCGAGAAAGAGCACAACAGGTTAATGCTGTTATCAATGTTTTCCGTGTTCGTGAAGTAAATATGTTTACATGGCTTTTTAGAAATGTCTGTAGCGGTGTTTCATATGCGTTTGGCCAATCAGCGCACACTGATAGTTCCTATAGAACTGTTTTAGACCCTGCTCTGAAGTAGAAACGGAGCTCCTAGAACCAAACACGTTCCTAGTTCCCGCGGTGCGAACACGCCCAAACCCAACACCGTTCGCCAATATTTCTAAAAACTACGAAAAGGTTGCTCAGGTGCCCCCATACCTTCAGCCCTGATGTAGACTAACAATTAAAACTAACACTCTTTGAATGTTGCGTTTCTTTTTTCCCCATCAGCGTCTGTGTGTCTGTGAGTGTGATGCGAGTCTGATGTCTGTTCAATTTTGTTATGACCGTTTGTCCTGCAACAATGAACAGTTTTCACTGCAAACGCGCATTAGCACAGAGGATATGACATCATCATCATCATAACCATAAACGGGATGATAATCGCCATCATCACAATAGCAGTTATAATCGTGCATGTTCGCTGAAGGCAAACCGGCGGTTTTGGTGGACCATATGCGCCGCTTTCTGCGCGTAAATACCGCGCCTTTCTGTGTGTTTTTGTGTCTCCGCATTGTTTGTTGTGTGGAGCTCTGGGCCTGTTTTTAACAATATCTCTGTTACTCTGCGTAGCCCTCTCTCTCCGGTGATTGATGGAGTGAAGCAGGAGCGCGGAGCGGCGTGTGGCCAGCGGTCCGAGACACAGAGGGAGAGAGAGAGGGAAGGAGAGCAGGAGCGAGCGGCGCGGGAGCGGGAGGAGCTCAGCTGAAAGCTGCAGACTTAATTCTATGCATCATTAAACAGTCTCACTCAATGCAACATCCCCTATACATCATCCACGCTCAGTAAACACAACGATGACATTACATTAGCAAGCGCAAATGAATTTTCTTTTTAGAGGGAAATTGAGAATACTCTCTCTCTCAGTCTTTCTTTCGTTTTCTGCTTTCCCTCGCTCCACGTCACACATGCTCGCAGAAACGCACAGCACTAACCATTAGATGAGAGAGAACACAAACACTGTGCTCGTCTCTGAATCTGCAGAACAGACTCAGGTCTGGCGCTTACAATCTCAATACTAGATTCTGCAGCTGGACCCACGAGTTCATCAGCAAAATCATTGAGATCCTGCAACACAGCTAGCTCTTCATTCAAAACATCTTTCATTAGGAAAGTTCCCTCTCGTTGCTTGAAAGCGCAAGATAGTTGTGACGTGTAATAAGAACATTTACTTTCATCACCAAAACACAAGAACATGAAGCTTCTTTTAGTTTTGCTTAAGATTTATTTTGATCCCACAGTGGAGAGCAGACGGGAAGATCGTCGAGCCGGGATTCGAACTCGGGTCGCCCGTAACACAACAGCATTATATGTCAGCGCACTTGTTATCGGCGCAGACTACTTTAGCAAGTTTAGTGATCAGGTAATAGTGAACAACAGCACAAGATCCACCTGAGATCCTCTGAATGGCAGGTTGGAGCACTTTGTCTTTGTTCACGCTGCAGGAGAAACCTGATTCATGATTGTCCAAACTGCAGATCAGATTTATTCTGTTCAGACTGTTGTTTTTGCCAGTATTTGTTTCTGTGTTGATTATGAGACACAGCTGAACACATTCATATTCCACATGAAACAGGAATGCATGGCATAGCTGTGAGGAAGAGCAGTAATCTGTGGGAGACAGTCGGCTTGCTGAGTTAAAGCTGTTTTCAATGGGAAATATTTGACAAGCTCTGGGGTCTTTTTTTTTTTTTTTAATGATTTTAAATACAAGTATTCAGTATGTTGTTGAGAGACGCATGTGCTATTGTTTTTGCTGCAACACCTGATGTATAAACAACCAGAGGGATGATGAATGAGGAAATTCTGACCGTTCAGATTGAGATACATAAAAATCTGATTTAGTAAGAAACCCATTACATTTCCTAACCAAACTGACATGAAATCCATAATATCTACCAAACGGTTCAAATTGTGTGGAAGTAGTGGTCCAACTAAAGATATACTGAAGTATATGTGATTGTGCTAAAGCGGAACTATTGCAAGTATATTTCAGGTACACTTTATATATCTTGCATTTATAGACTGATATTATACAGAAATCATACAATCATTATCAATAGTGACATTAAAACACATTTTAGGTATAATATAAAAAAATGTATGTGCAATATCGAAACATGCCAAATAAAGTTGAATTATGATTTTATTACAGTAAGTCTTAAGTGAGATGTCAATAAATATGTTCATGGATTTGAAGTATACTTAGTATGAAATAAATGTATTTTAAATAAATTATGGCATTTTTACTAGTGAAGGATGTGACCTGTGAATGAATTGTGCATCAAAGCAAAGCAAACCTTTAGTCAAGAGCCTCTGGTGTCTGAATGTGAGCTGAAGCTCGTTCTTTAGCTGCCGGTGACCGATGCTATTTTAGCATCTATTATTACTTCAAATTAGCTTTTAATTTTATATTTTCAGTTTTAATTTTAATTTCAGTTTAATATTATTGAAAAAGAAAGTTGTAGCGGGGAATGCCGAAGGACTCATCCTATTTTTTTTTTTTTTTAATGATTTTAAATACAAGTATTCAGTATGTTGTTGAGAGACGCATGTGCTATTGTTTTTGCTGCAACACCTGATGTATAAACAACCAGAGGGATGATGAATGAGGAAATTCTGACCGTTCAGATTGAGATACATAAAAATCTGATTTAGTAAGAAACCCATTACATTTCCTAACCAAACTGACATGAAATCCATAATATCTACCAAACGGTTCAAATTGTGTGGAAGTAGTGGTCCAACTAAAGATATACTGAAGTATATGTGATTGTGCTAAAGCGGAACTATTGCAAGTATATTTCAGGTACACTTTATATATCTTGCATTTATAGACTGATATTATACAGAAATCATACAATCATTATCAATAGTGACATTAAAACACATTTTAGGTATAATATAAAAAAATGTATGTGCAATATCGAAACATGCCAAATAAAGTTGAATTATGATTTTATTACAGTAAGTCTTAAGTGAGATGTCAATAAATATGTTCATGGATTTGAAGTATACTTAGTATGAAATAAATGTATTTTAAATAAATTATGGCATTTTTACTAGTGAAGGATGTGACCTGTGAATGAATTGTGCATCAAAGCAAAGCAAACCTTTAGTCAAGAGCCTCTGGTGTCTGAATGTGAGCTGAAGCTCGTTCTTTAGCTGCCGGTGACCGATGCACTCTCTCTCTATCAGACGTGTTTGAGCTGATTCTTCATCTGATCTGATGTGTGATGACGCAGGACCAGAAACTGCCTCTCTTTTGTCGCTTCATTTCCTACTTAGGCCATGTTTGACGCTCCCATCTCATTCAGACGGCGACAAATAGCATAAATTACAGGCCTAATCAATTGAATAATTATGTTTTTATTGCACACATTATGTCTTTTTCTCCCTAAAAGTGGAAGGCCTGTCTTTTCTCTCAAGTTGACAGAATCCATTAAGAGCGGGCTATAGATCATCACATCTGTCTCGCCGTGTTCGTATATATATCGCCCGGCTCGTTTGGAGAATATCGAATCGGTTACACTAAAGTAACCCCCCGGATTTGGCCAAATGTAAAAATCTATTTCTTTCATGCATGCGTGAGGAGCTGTCATCGTGTGCCGTAATGACGGATGGCGGCGGTTCTCTCTCGCGGCGGAGGTGATAAAGAGTCAGACAGACAGACAGACCGATGCACAAAATGGAAAAAGATCCTCTCAAAAATGAACAGGACTCCGTGAGCGATGGCTGCTGTCTGTCGGCTGGCGTGAGTGAAATCTGGAGTCAGAGAGGAGTCAAGATCATGACCTTTGACCTGCGGCAGGCCCAGTGATTATTCATCCGTCCTCAAGCAGGTTCCTGGGAGTTTGGAAGTCGTAATTATGTTTATATATATAATATAATGTTTCGTTCTTTCTTGATCATTTACTGACAACCTCATGAAGCTTTTTAACATTACTGCAACCAGCTTTACGTGTGTTATTCATGCTTTGTGTGTTTTATCATCCTTACAATGCTACAGAGAACGGCTGCTCAGTTCACTCCATCAGATGTGAAGAATTGGGATCTACACTGATCAGCTTCCATCATGTGTCTTTACTGACACACACTCCACTCAGAAACTCTCAAAGACAAAACCATTCGAAACAAAAGGACAAAAAATCAGAAAGGTGAAGAAAGCATCCCATTGATTCAGAAGTTTCCCAGAAAGACTCTCTTTAAACAGGTCTCATGGTAAAGCTGCGGTTTAGTTGTGTACTCTGTGTTAAATGCTCTTCCCACTCCCCCGTCCGAACCCTCTCCATCCAGCCACTATCTCCTCATATGTCTGTGTCTCAGGCCTTCAAACAGAGCGCCGGACCGTCCCCTGACCCACGCGGAGGCGCGATCTCTGGCCTCCCACGCAGCGCTTCGCTTCTATCAACGGTGTAATCAGTGGACAATGATAGGGATTGTGGCATCGTCTCTCAGTTTACTGACACACACTCCACTCAGAAACTCTCAAAGACAAAACCAAAACAAAAGGACAAAAAATTAGAAAGGTGAAGAAAGCATCCCATTGATTCAGAAGTTTCCCAGAAAGACTCTCTTTAAACAGGTCTCATGGTAAAGCTGCGGTTTAGTTGTGTACTCTGTGTTAAATGCTCTTCCCACTCCCCCGTCCGAACCCTCTCCATCCAGCCACTATCTCCTCATATGTCTGTGTCTCAGGCCTTCAAACAGAGCGCCGGACCGTCCCCTGACCCACGCGGAGGCGCGATCTCTGGCCTCCCACGCAGCGCTTCGCTTCTATCAACGGTGTAATCAGTGGACAATGATAGGGATTGTGGCATCGTCTCTCAGTGGGACTGTTATGACTCTATAAACGGAGCAGAGTTTGATTGAACACACTTTACAGCTCTGGATGGTGTGAAGGAGTTTGGGTGCAGTTACTGACTTTACTTGATGTTGAAGGAAAACTGCTTGTTTACTGAGAAATAAATTCAGTTGCCATTGGAGGATTTCTCAAAGCACTAGGGAGAACTTCAGCAGCACATAAAGTGAACATGATATTTATGGCACGTGTCCTAACAGTAATCTGAGTAGCGCATAAAAACATATGCACATAAAAGAGAGCTCGGACCCCTTGTTAGTCTGTTGCGTGCAACTTACACAACACTTTCTTTATTATTCACAGACAAAGGGACAGAAAAAGAAGTACAGGGTAATGTCTTGTGTCTGACTCATCCTGTACACCTGGCATTAACATGCACTTTTGTGCTCAGCGGTAAATACAGGTGTAAACAGGGTCTGAAACGTTTGGTGATCGGATCACTGAAAGCACATATGGAGGTGGTCAGAAACACATGAACACACCGTGTGTGTAAAGCCCAAGTTTGCTTCGGCCCGTACTTCATTTCCCACATTCTGCTCTGTTTAGTGCACAATTGAGAACGCAAGTTTTTAACGTACACTCTACTGACTGTGAGCACGGACGGAAAAACCTGCCGACATGTTCCTGGATCAACATTATTGTCCAAAACATAGACCTAACCCTATCCATAATGTATCCCTAAAATCAGAAGGAAATGATAATTGAATAACAAGGGCATAGAAGCACCTAACTCTGGTTGTTAGGCTAAAACGCACATTTCCTGTAAACTTATCCCTCAATTCTGATTGGTTGCTTGGAATGTTGATCCAGGAACAATTTGCACTTGCTGAAATCACGTTCACCGAAGTATAGTCTCTGTGTAGAGTTTGAACACAGGCACTCGACACATGCGCACTGGAAAGTTTTGTCCTTGTCTAGTGTCTATTGCTCTTCAAAGTTATGAGCAATGAAAAATTTATACTTAAACTGTGCATCTATTAACCCCTCACACAAGCGCTCATTAGTGCTACTGCTGTCTTCAGTAGCAGCACTTACTATTTAGTGAAAAAATGCAAGGTGCAAATGCGAGCTGCGCCTCCGGGGCACATGTGCTTAAGCGTGAAAAGTGTGCACATACTGTTGCTGAACTCTGCATCATGCACACTGTACGCAAACCCTAGTGTACTGTAAAAACTGGAGTATACTTTGGGTTAAACGCTCGTCTGTCCTGAATGAATCCCGGACTTCAGGGAAGCTCTGTCTACTCACCGACACGTGATCGTGTTAGAAACCGCAACAAAACTTAGCATTCAAACTTCACTGTAATGAGCACATTATTTACTACATTAGTAATGGTTGCTGCTCATTCACAAGCTGTGTAACATGGCTTCGTTTGTTCAGTAATGTTCAGCGCTCCTGTGAATGTAGTGATGTAGAGTGTGATGACAGATGACGCATTTGCAATGCATGTTAGTAGGTGGAAATGTCATTAATCATTGGCGTTATATGTTGTTGTGTCCAGTGCTTTGACAGATTACATGTGTTTTGAGCCTCTGACAGTGTAAACCAGTACTTCTTCAGGTGTGTTTGATAAAGGAGACCTGCACAGGACAGGTTTGAGAAGCACTGATCTAAACCATCATGATCTGAATGAAATCACAGCTTCACCTTATATTTAGATTTCAAAGTAAGCATATTTACGTATGTATGTAAAACTTTTTTTGTAAGAAGAGTAAGTGTAAAAGCATTGCTGAATATTACAGGACAAAGTAACTGGTTACACTATGAGTCTGAAGAAATAACATTCAGAAGCTCAATGGCTGTGTCTTACATTTGAAGGGATAGCCACTGTAGTGGTGTCCCAAACCTTATGAAGCGCACTCACTCAGTCCCATAATGCATCTCAGTGATGAGCGTACAGCCTTCCTGGTGTAAAGGGGGATTTAATCCACTCGGAAAACAGAGCTCTCAACGTGTGAAAAATATAAACGTGTAAAAAAAGAGTTCATCAGGAAAGTCCTTGTGCTCTTGTGCTTTAGCAATGGTTCCCAACATGGGTCTCCCGAATGAAGAGCACCTGACATGTCCCAAATGTGCGGATCAGAAACCAAAACACTGATTAGAATCAAGAATAATCTAGAACTGTTTTCAGCCTCCTGAGAAGCATAGGGCCCTTCTGGATCCCTCGTTCTGGGTTAATGGTTAAATTAAACTGTAGTCATCAAAATATGACTAATTAATCATGAAACGTACACAATCTAACAACAATTCATAAAAAGTGTAACATAAATTAGACTGGAGTGTATACTTCTGTTCTTTTCCGCTGGGTTTTCATCATGGCAAAACACTCAAATCATGTATGAAGTGGGCTATATAAATGAAAATTGTATTGGAGATCTATTAGAAGTCTTGGAAAGAGAGTCATATGTTAATGTCCCATAAGAGCAAAGCGGAGGAGAATGCGGGCGTCTCGTGGTAAATCACGCCGAAACAAGGTGAGAACTCTGGAAATTGAATAGTGAGGAGGTGCGTTTTGATTTATTGTAAATGCAAGAAAGATGCACAGGTGCAAAACAGCATAACTACAGGCAGAAGCGAGTCTAGCGCTGAGAGCGTGCTGTGGCACAGAGGTCTGGGATACGGAGAACTCTTCTCACTGATCACTACTACTGTTACACGAGGAAAACACTGCTGTAATAGATCTATTATTGTAACTCCTGTGTGTGTGTTTGTGTGTGTGTGTGTGTGTGTGTGTGAGGAAGCGCAGCACAATAATGAGAAAGGCCTCCATCTAGTGCTCATCATGAGGAGCTGCAGCTGCAACAAATCCATTCAGAGTCGATCCATTCAGCAGACAAACACAAAGAGGCACTAATAGTTCTAAACGAAACTTGTTTATTACTAAAAGCCACCAGTAAATTCATCAGTGACCAGACGAGCTCATTAGTGTGAAACCTGGGGGATAAAAGCTGTATCAAAGAGTCTTTCTTTCTCAATGTATTGAAGTTTATTTGTTATTGTACCTATTCTTGTTTATTTTTCTAATATGCTTTAATTTCATTTGTTAGTCCTGTCTTTTTGTCCTTCATTAGCTACCCATTGGTCTGTATATGCCCTTTGTTAATTAGCTAATCACTGCAGCTATGTACTAATGAGTCCTGATTTAATGCCTGCTGATGCACAACAGCCAGAGACTCTGAGTCTGCCTCATGGCATCATCTGGGTGACGTCAGGGGAATAATAAGCGCATGTTACATTAAAAATATGCAAAAACTGTCTGCATTTCATAAAACGCATTAATACAAAAATGCATTCATTAGTTCTTCTTATATAGTCTTTTAATTACGATGCTCCGTAGGGTATTTCACAATGTGTATTTATCTGATTTGCTGTTGTAGAAAAAATAAACACATTACGAACATTAATTTAATGACTATATATATATATATATATATATAATTATTATTATTATTTTTTGCATAAACATATAATAGACCAATAAAAACACCGATACACGCGCAGAAGTCTCAGATGTAATGAGAAGCCGCGGACGTGGTTCAGCTTCAGTGCCGCTCTACGGCTGTTGATATTGTTTATTATTATTATTATTATTATTATTGTTGTTGTTGTTGCTGCGCTCTGTGTGCGGATCCCATGAAATCGTCACAGACACAGAGACACACAGACACACAGACACACACTCACAGACTCACACACACACACACACACAGAGACACACACACACACAACAGTACAGTGCTAATGAAGTGTTTGGTCCACCAGTCCGTAAAAAGAGCATGTTCAGCTCAAATATCGACTCAAATGGAAATTTATATTTTGCCCAAAGAAAATGAAGCTTGTTTTAGGAACATTTCGATTTTTCTGCGTTGTGACATCTGTATGAAAACATCATTGCTGTAAATACAAGGGATGCACTGAAATGAAAATTCCTGGCCGAAGATTCTTTAGAACTTTCTGCAGTTCTCCAGCTGTGGTCCTCAGAGAGTCTTTGTCCACTCAAACTCTCCTCCGCAGCGTGCATTAGGACGATATAGACACACGTCCTCTTCCAGGCAGATTCATAACATCTTCTGTTGATTGGAAATTCTTAATTATTGCCCTGATGGTGGAAATGGGTATTTTCACTGCTCCAGCTCTCTTCTTAAAGCCACTTCACTAATTTGTGAAGCTCGGTTATCTTGTGTTAGTGCGCACCTCTATTTGATCGCGTCACGTCATTGTTCGGTACAATTTATTTGTCCTTTGGCTTTCTCGGATTTGGCTTAGCCAAATACTGTTGGCTGCTGAACATTCGGTGCATGCCTAGTAAATACTGAAACACATTTGAGCTGAAGTGGATTAATCAACAATTTATTAATGTAATCAGTTACCTGTATTAAACATTGAAGTCGTGTGACACTGGAAGAGATTCGCTGCGGTAGCACATGACTGATCCCCAGAGTGTAAGCAGGACTGAGGATGAGGATGAGGATGAGGATGATGATGATGGTGTGTCTGCAGGGTTCTGGCTGGTCTGGAGCCTCATCATCATGCTGAGCTGCTGCTGTGCATACAGACACCGGCGAGTGAAGATGCGTCTGCAGCAGGAGCAGAGACAGCGGGAGATCAGTCTGATGGCGTATCAGGGAGCCTCCAGCTCCTTCATCACTCCTCCTCCTCCTCTCAACCTGCGTGAGTACTGCCTCCACACTAGGGCTCTGCCATATTGACAGAAAATAATATCTCACAATTTTCTGGGATTTCATCGATAACGATAATTAGACGATATTTAGCTGAGTGTGTTATTGTGCTGGTATCTTAAACTGACTCCTAAAGTTTTTGATATTCATATTTTTCTGATTTCATACGTTTCTGATAAGTTTGAATTGATTTTTACCTTTTATGGGCATTTTTACCTTTATAAAGCCTTTTTTTTTCTAAAAGTGTGCATTATCTTTTGAGTCAGATTCTTGCGTGTAATCAGTGAATTAGAATGATAAGACATTTATCCATGCAAATGAAATCAGTATCAACAAACTTCATCTTTGCCGTGCAGAGGAAACACAAGCTGCACCTGAAGTGGCATTTAGGTGAGGAATATTTGACGACGGGCCGTTGAATTGTTAGAAAATAATGCACAGGGTGTGGACCGAAGTTACTACGGTTACTAGGGCTGGGTTTTGACACAAATTTCATGATTCGATTCAATATCGATTATTTTCTATATATATCCAATAAAAATCTCTCAACTAATGCTGTAAAATATACACGAGAGTCAGTTGGTACTACATTACTATAATATTGAAGGTTAAAATTGAGGTTTTTACAATAATAAAGTTAAGCCTTTTTTTTTTCTAAAAGTGTGCATTATCTTTTGAGTCAGATTCTTGTGTGTAATCAGTGAATTAGAATGATAAGACATTTATCCATGCAAATGAAATCAGTATCAACAAACTTCATCTTTGCCGTGCAGAGGAAACACAAGCTGCACCTGAAGTGGCATTTAGGTGAGGAATATTTGACGACGGGCCGTTGAATTGTTAGAAAATAATGCACAGGGTGTGGACCGAAGTTACTACGGTTACTAGGGCTGGGTTTTGACACAAATTTCATGATTCGATTCAATATCGATTATTTTCTATATATATCCAATAAAAATCTCTCAACTAATGCTGTAAAATATACACGAGAGTCAGTTGGTACTACATTACTATAATATTGAAGGTTAAAATTGAGGTTTTTACAATAATAAAGTTACAGTTACATAATAATATTTCTACTTCAATTGGTTTTTTGAAATATAAACTTGATGGATTTATTCAAACATAAATTAAACATTGAAGAACAGTAAAAATGATAATGAATATGTTATATGGTGCATATATTTAGCAAAATGCCCCTCTACAGTTTATTTTTCTATCTGACTAATGAGTTTATGGTCACGAATATGCGTTTCTGAGGTAAATGTGACACTCTTTTCAAGCCGTTATATTGAGGTCCTTGCGCGGCTGAAACACTGATTGAGCGATCACATGAGACAGGGAACGGATTGTAAAGTTGTACTCTTTCTTTTAACTTACCTTCAGATGTTTAGTCATGTTTATTTTGTGCTATAACTGGTAGTAATGTGGAGGAGATGATCAGTTCACGTGCGGCTCGCGCTGCTGCGTCTGTTGATCTGAGGCGCTACAGCGATCTGTCACTCCACATTAAACGGCATTAATTGTTTAAATACTGCAATATAATGGACAGAATTTGAAATCTGAGACTTTGTTTCATATTAAAAGTACCAAAGCACGGTGCTTATTGCGATATATTGGATGGGAAGTGAGCTTCGACGTTCCGTAAAAATGAGAATCGATTAATATCGAGATATCATCAGTATTTTTTACCCAGAATAAAGTTACAGTTACATAATAATATTTCTACTTCAATTGTTTTTTTTGAAATATAAACATAACGGTGGCCATCATATAAACTTGATGGATTTATTCAAACATAAATTAAACATTGAAGAACAGTAAAAATGATAATGAATATGTTATATGGTGCATATATTTAGCAAAATGCCCCTCTACAGTTTATTTTTCTATCTGACTAATGAGTTTATGGTCACGAATATGCGTTTCTGAGGTAAATGTGACACTCTTTTCAAGCCGTTATATTGAGGTCCTTGCGCGGCTGAAACACTGATTGAGCGATCACATGAGACAGGGAACGGATTGTAAAGTTGTACTCTTTCTTTTAACTTACCTTCAGATGTTTAGTCATGTTTATTTTGTGCTATAACTGGTAGTAATGTGGAGGAGATGATCAGTTCACGTGCGGCTCGCGCTGCTGCGTCTGTTGATCTGAGGCGCTACAGCGATCTGTCACTCCACATTAAACGGCATTAATTGTTTAAATACTGCAATATAATGGACAGAATTTGAAATCTGAGACTTTGTTTCATATTAAAAGTACCAAAGCACGGTGCTTATTGCGATATATTGGATGGGAAGTGAGCTTCGACGTTCCGTAAAAATGAGAATCGATTAATATCGAGATATCATCAGTATTTTTTACCCAGTCCTAACAGTTACCACACCTCAAGACATCGATCAGATGAGATATTTCATTTGTCTGGTTTTTCTACTTAAAACGCTATTGTGAGTAGGATTGTTTCTTCCACATCTCATCCAACGCTCCGTTGCTAATTCCCAAACATCATTTTAGACCTAGTAACGAGGCTTGAGCCATTGCAGACAAATGCAGTTACAATAATGCAGTTAATTATTAGGGAGAGATGACCTCTCTGAGTGAATCTAAGTTCACTTTCCTCAAGAACCGTGCTTTGCTTGTGAGGAATGACATGTGGTCTTTAAGCTGCTATTTTACTGATAAAATCGTCAGAGTAGCTCTAACAACATTAGCACGTAGCCTATGTTTCTGTGTGTGTCTGTGTGTGTCTGTGTGTGTCTGTGTGTGTTTCTGTGTGTTTCTGTGTGTTTCTGTGTGTGTCTGTGTGTGTCTGTGTGTGTCTGTGTGTGTTTCTGTGTGTGTCTGTGTGTGTCTGTGTGTGTCTGTGTGTGTGTGTGTGTGTTTCTGTGTGTGTCTGTGTGTTTCTGTGTGTGTGTGTCTGTGTGTGTCTGTGTGTGTTTCTGTGTGTGTCTGTGTGTTTCTGTGTGTGTCTGTGTGTGTCTGTGTGTGTCTGTGTGTGTCTGTGTGTGTCTGTGAGGGAGAGCGAGCGAGCGGGATAAATATAGTGCTTTCCGTACATAATAAAACATCAGTTTGTGGCAAAAGGATGGAAATAATCGATCTTTTTCATCCTGTTGTTAACTGTATTTATTTGCTTGGTCAGTGTCGTTGTGGGGTTTGGCTCTTTTGCTGTTTCAGGCTGTAAGGACCTTTAAATAACTGCAATCATTTGGGAAGTGATCTGGTCATGTAATGCGGTCAACAGCTGCCTGGAGCTACGTTCACCGTGCGTTTCCCTGAAAATAACTGCACACCTTAGAACGCTCATCAGCCAATCAGATTCAAGCGTTCAGCGGCTCCGTAGTATAAATGTATTTATTTTACACGCTACTGTTTAGTGCAGAACATGAATGCATTTAACCTGCAGTTTCAAATGCATAATGTTTTAATATATTAATAAAACATTGAAAACTGATATTTGAAATTATTGAAATAATAAAAAGATACTATAAATGTGAAATTAAAACCGCCAGCAGGTGGCAGCAAGTCACAAACAGGCATGTGGTGTCTAAAGCATAAGTATCTTAATTTGGTCCCCAAACTAAAATGTGACCTCATTTCTCAATCTATGCTGTTTGCTCCTCCATGACACAAAGCAGATGTCCTCAGCTAAATATAATGCAACATTAATATTAGTCCATATGTCTCCAAAGCTGCCATTATTCACTGAACACAGACGTGAATGATGTTTGACAGTCGTATGACGTCAGAGGAGTCATGTGACGGGCCGTTATGGCGCTTTAATGTTTTTGTTTGAGCTTGTCATTCAGAAGAGCCTGATCGTATTCAGTGTAGTCCATCAGTCCTCCTTAAGACTGCATTCATTGCAGCTGGTCAGTCAGTCGTCTGTGGTTTGTGTGGAGCTCTGACCGTGTGTGTGCATCACCTACAGGCTTCTGGACGGACTGTAAGCTGCCCGACTACGAGGAGGTGATGGCTCACCCGCCCACGCCTCCTCCACCCTACTCTCCTCCAGAGCAGGGGCTGGAGACGCAGCAGGAGCGCGAGGAGCCCAGCGGCCGGCGCAGACACGTGACCGGAGACTCCGGCATCGAGGTGTGTGTGTGCCAGCTGGACGAGGGCTCGGGGCCCGAGGAGGAGGCTCTGTGTCAGGGGCCCGGCGGGTGTGATCATTCCTGTGTCAGACTGATGATGTAAGTGATATATGCATAATTATGATGATGAGAAGAGCTGAGTGAGATGAATTATGAACTTTATAGACCGCGGATTTTTTTTAAATGAATTTTATATAATTTTTTTGATGTGCACCCTATACATTAGAAAATTTGCGAGAGTGAGCAAACCTAATCTACAATATAGCAATTAATTACTAATGTGTTTGTATTATTATTACTTCCGGAGTACGTTACGTAAGAACCAATTTAGGGACTATCTTAAAACCATGCTGATATAAGTTTCTACAGTATTTAGTACACTTTCACGCATCATTTTGGTTTTAAGCCCCCGTGTGGTTAACAGAAATAGTAAATGAACTTTTGAGCTCCAGTCACCACTGAGTTTTGAACTGAAGCACAGTTATCAGATATGATATAAGATATCAAATAATATGATGTGGAGTGTGATTTGTAGACGCTCCCTCGGAGACAGTATGGCGCGTCTGGCTGCAGCTGAACATCAGAACATCAGAACGCAGCACACGATCTGATCTGATCTGAGATCTGCAGCAGAGAGCACACACACACACACACACACACACACACTCACTCTCACACACACACGGGTCAGGATGGAGCACACGCCCGAGATACACAGCAAAGAAGTGGACATTTATCGGGACACATGGGTGAGATTTCTAGGTGAGTCAAAGACACTCGAGTGACCTCCAGGTGTGTGTGTGTGTGTGTGTGTGTGTGTGTGTGTGTGTGTGTGTGTGTGTGTGTGTGTGTGTGTGTGTGTGTGTGTGTGTGAGAGAGTGATCTGGCCTCTCTTTGATTTGAGCTCTTCAGTGATTATTTCAGATTCAGCAGTTGTGGGTCATGATGTCACACTGACCTGCTGCTGATTGTCGCTGTACTGTCATTATTACAGCTTATGCATGCTCATAATACAGGATTTAAAGAGTTGATGTCCTCTGGGCTTCACACACTCACACGCTCTTGCACACACACACACTCTCTCACTCTTACACTTTTACACTCACACACACACACACACACACACATACACTCTCTCTTACACTTACACACACACACACACACACATTTAAGTAAATGTATATCATGCACATCGATATTTGACCTTTCTGTTAAGAAACAGTAATGAATGTTAATTATTTTAATAAATGGCATCCATCAAGGTGAATCTTGATTCAGTGTTCCAAGTCGGCATCAAAATATGTTATGCTTTTAATATCAAAGTTGCTATTAATGCTTGTGAGTCATGAAGCAGCATGATCTATCTTCTTCCATGTGCTGCAATAAATGCTTACCTTATAAAAGCTCATGCTTGTTCCACGACTGTCCAAACTGGCTGAGAGATGCAGCCAAGATATCAGCAGTCAGGAATCATTTTTTCTCCAACCCCTCCAAACCTCCCTCAGTGTCACATGCTGGGTTTGACTTTGAGGCACAGTCCTTCGTTCCAGCGCCATTATACTCTCTCTCACACACACACACACACACACACACACACACACACACTCACTCACACTCTTACACACACACACACACACACACACACACTCACACTTTTACACACACACACACTTACACTCTTACACACACACTTACACTTTTACACTCACCCACTCTTACACTCTTACACACACACTCTTACACTCTTACACTCACACACTCTTACACACACACACACACACTCTTACACTCACACACT
Source organism: Sinocyclocheilus grahami (assembly GCF_001515645.1). Classification (NCBI taxonomy): domain Eukaryota; kingdom Metazoa; phylum Chordata; class Actinopteri; order Cypriniformes; family Cyprinidae; genus Sinocyclocheilus; species Sinocyclocheilus grahami. Next base: position 117,895 of record NW_015506285.1, read on the forward strand.
CTTACACACACACACACACACATACACTCTTAAACACACACACACTCTTACACTCACTCCTGAAAAGTCACCTTCTCCTTGTCATACCTTTGTCATTATACAAATTTATGTACTCACTCTCACACTCACTCACTCACTCACTCACTCACTCACTCACTCACTCACTCACTCACACACACACACACACACACACACACACACACACTTACACTCTTACACTTACACTTTTACACTCACACACTCTTACACTCACACACACACTTACACACACACTCTTACACTCTTACACTCACACACTCTTACACACACACACACACACACACTCTCACACTCTCACACACACACACACACACACTCTTACACTCACACACTCTTACACTCACTCCTGAAAAGTCACCTTCTCCTTGTCATACCTTTGTCATTATACAAATTTATGTACTCACTCTCACACTCACTCACTCACTCACTCTCACACACACTCACTCACTCACTCACTCACACACACACACACACACACACACACACACACACACACACTCACACCAGTTTTCATGTTGTATGGGTTCATTCCTTAGGTGTAATGTGTTTTTTGTACCGTACAAACTCTAGTTTCTATATGATACATGACCAGCACTCCTGAACTAACTCCAGCATAACTAATCCAAGTCCTTCCAAAATCTGGATTTGTAAAATCTGCAAAATCTAATAGTAGCTTTCATTGTACTAAGTAAAACTATCCAAAACCAACCAGCAGAGGACATGAGTGAGCAAACAGTTCATAACCAGATATGCTCAACAAACCCTTCCAGATGTTTCAGAAGCAGTATTTTGTATAATTTTATTTTAAGTATGTTGCAGTACATTAATATTTGACAGTGGTGTCCGTTCTGAAGGCAAGTCTAGTGCGATTGACAGGTTTATGTGCTGGATGAAGCTAAAGCTGCAGTCGGGTTTGGACTTCAGTCTCACTAAAGCATTTATATCACATCTTAAAAGACAAATTATTGCTCTAGTCTGACTAAAGTATTTTACAGTTCATCTTTACGATCACTGGGACACATTTCTCGATATTTAGCTCACTTTTTCTAAACTCTTCACACAGTTTTCTTAACCAAGCTTCCAGTTTGGCACAGCTGTTCATTCACTTCATACAGTCTCAAACCAATCATTCTTCATCACACTAGCAAGCACACTCATCACTTATAACACAGAGAGATGAAAACACTAACCATACAAAGTGTTACACAATGATTTCTTCTGTTAAATTTCTTGACAAAACCAGAACGTCAGCTCTGTGTGCTTGATGTGAGGTTTGATGAAGTTTCACAGACGTAAGTGTGTGGCATGTTCGTCTGCAGGTTACGCTAACGAGGTGGGCGAGGCATTCCGCGCGCTGGTGCCGGTCAGTGCTGTGTGGGCCAGTTACGCCGTGGCCACCGCATACGTGTCAGCTGACGCGCTGGACAAAGGCAGGAAAGCAGCGGTGGTGAGTCTGAGTCAGTCTGGATCTGTCTGGGTCAGTCTGGATCTGTCTGGGTCAGTCTGAGTCAGTCTGGGTCCGTCTGGATCTGTCTGGGTCCGTCTGGATCTGTCTGGGTCCGTCTGGATCTGTCTGGGTCAGTCTGACTCAGTCTGGGTCAGCCTGGGTCAGTCAGAGTCTGTCTGGGTCAGTCTGACTCAGTCAGAGTCTGTCTGGGTCAGTCTGACTCAGTCAGAGTCTGTCTGGGTCAGTCTGACTCAGTCTGGGTCAGCCTGGGTCAGTCACAGTCAGTCTGGATCTGTCTGAGTCAGTCTGGGTCCGTCTGGATCTGTCTGGGTCTGTCTGAGTCAGTCTGGGTCCGTCTGGATCTGTCTGGGTCAGTCTGACTCAGTCTGGGTCAGCCTGGGTCAGTCTGAGTCTGTCTGGGTCAGCCTGAGTCAGTCTGGATCTGTCTGGGTCAGTCTGGGTCAGTCTGGGTCAGCCTGGGTCAGTCTGAGTCTGTCTGGGTCAGCCTGAGTCAGTCTGGATCTGTCTGGGTCAGTCTGGGTCAGTCTGGGTCAGCCTGGGTCAGTCTGAGTCTGTCTGGGTCAGCCTGGGTCAGCCTGGGTCAGTCAGAGTCTGTCTGGGTCAGTCTGAGTCAGTCTGGATCCACCTGGGTCAGCCTGAGTCAGTCTGGATCCACCTGGGTCAGTCTGAGTCAGTCTGGATCCACCTGGGTCAGTCTGGGTCAGTCTGGGTCAGTCTGGATCCACCTGAGTCAGTCTGGGTCAGTCTGGATCCGCCTGGGTCAGCCTGAGTCTGTCTGGGTCAGCCTGAGTCAGTCTGGATCTGTCTGGGTCAGTCTGGGTCAGTCTGGATCTGTCTGGGTCAGTCTGAGTCTGTCTTGGTCAGTCTTGATCAGTCTGGATCTGCCTGGGTCAGCATGAGTCAGTCTGGATCCGTCTGGGTCAGCCTGAGTCTGTCTGGGTCAGTCTGGGTCAGTCTGGATCCGTCTGGGTCAGTCTTGGTCAGTCTGGATCAGTCTGGATCCGCCTGGGTCAGCCTGAGTCTGTCTGGGTCAGTCTGGATCTGTCTGGATCCGCCTGAGTCAGTCTGGGTCAGGCTGGGTCAGTCTGGGTCAGGCTGGGTCAGTCTGGATCTGCCTGGGTCAGCCTGAGTCAGCCTGAGTCAGTCTGGATCCGCCTGGGTCAGTCAGAGTCTGTCTGGGTCAGCCTGGGTCAGTCAGAGTCTGTCTGGGTCAGTCTGGGTCAGCCTGGATCCACCTGGGTCAGCCTGAGTCAGTCTGGGTCAGTCTGGGTCAGTCTGGGTCAGTCTGGGTCAGTCTGGATCCGCCTGAGTCAGTCTGGGTCAGTCTGGGTCAGTCTGGATCCGCCTGGGTCAGCCTGAGTCTGTCTGGGTCAGCCTGAGTCTGTCTGGATCTGACTGGGTCAGTCTGACTCCGTCTGGATCCGTCTGGATCCGCCTGGGTCAGCCTGAGTCTGTCTGGGTCAGCCTGAGTCTGTCTGGATCTGACTGGGTCAGTATCTGTCTGAGTCAGTCTTGGTCAGTCTGGGTCAGTCTGGATCTGTCTGAGTCTGTCTTGGTCAGTCTGGATCAGTTTGGGTCAGTCTGGATCCGCCTGGTCAGCCTGAGTCTGTCTGGGTCAGTCTGGATCTGTCTGGATCCGCCTGGGTCAGCCTGAGTCTGTCTGGGTCAGCCTGAGTCTGTCTGGATCTGACTGGGTCAGTCTGACTCCGTCTGGATCCGTCTGGATCCGCCTGGGTCAGCCTGAGTCAGCCTGAGTCAGCCTGGGTCAGCCTGAGTCAGTCTGGGTCAGTCTGGATCCGTCTGGATCTGTCTGGGTCAGTCTGACTCAGCCTGAGTCAGTCTGGATCCGCCTGGGTCGGCCTGGGTCCGTCTGGATCGTTCTCGTCTGCTCTCACTGACCGCTCGGCTGGTTGTGTCTGCAGGCTCACGCTGAGGATCATGGGAAGGCGGCGCGAGTGGCCGTCGCTGTGGTCGATACGTTCGTCTGGCAGGCTTTGGCTTCGGTGGCCATTCCTGGATTCACCATCAACCGCGTCTGCGCCACTTCGCTCTTCCTGCTGGGAAAAACCACACGCTGGCCACTTCCTGTGCGCAAGTGGACCACGACCGCCATCGGCCTCTCCACCATCCCCTTCATCATCACACCCATCGACAGGTGTGTGTGTGTGTTTGTGTGTTCATCATCACACCCATCGACGTGTGAGTGTGTGTGTTCATAGTGTGTGTGAGTGTTCATCATCACACCCATCGACAAGTGTGTGTGTGTGTGTGTGTGTGAGTGTGTGAGTGTGTGTGTGTGTGTGTGTTCATCATCACACCCATCGACAGGTGTGTGTGTGTGTGTGTGTGTGTGTGAGTGTGTGTGAGTGTTCATCATCACACCCATCGACAGGTGTGTGTGTGTGTGTGTGT
>NW_015506285.1:121843-124727 GCF_001515645.1 Sinocyclocheilus grahami
GTGTGTGTGTGTGTGTGTGTGTGTGTGTGTGTGGGTGTGTGTGTGCGTGGGCCGTTTTAACCATCGGGCTAGGCGGGGCTGAAGCCCCGGGGCCCGAGCAAGGAGGGGGCCCGTGATTGGCTGTGGAGTAGATTGACTGGAGCGCCGATAGCCAAAGCCACTACGCCCACCATTTATTAGCGCTGTTATTTAGTTTAGCTTTTCTGTAAATTCCATGCATTACCATTTGAGATTGAAACGTAAAGTCTGAATTTGGTTTACCAATCAAATGCATTTATTCTATATTTGACTTGAACGATATGCGCACGTATCTATCAGGTGATTTTACTAAAGCTGATGATGGAGTGTTAGTTGCTGGAACAGCAAGAGAACCGGGCACACGGAGCAGATAAAAACAGTGTCATCGTCCACACAGATGTTAGGTTAGTTTGATTATTAACTGGATTTATATTGTTTTTGTGTTTGAACAAACTATATTCATTTAAGAGCTGGGAGATAATCCGGTAGAAATATATCAGTCGTTGATTGAAGCGCGTCATGATGCAGTCTAAGTTTATAATTTCAAGGCGTTTTAATCAGGGTTTAAAACAAATGGTTTATACTGTTCATGGACATTACGCTGCGGGGCAGAATTCATTCTGATAAATGTGTGCGTTAAAACGTTTTCTACCTGATACACCTGCTCGTATTACTGACTAACCTTTCGCTCCTTGTGCTTAAACTGCCAAATACACACAGTTATGTGTCAAAATGCCCGTCTCTGTGAGTATCCTCGTAAACACAGTTATTTGTGTCTTAAATGAATGTTGATAGTTACAGATAAAGCATGTGTTAGGCTTTATGAGATCCGTAGCCTATATGATGAGATCTTAAAAGAATATTCACCCACAAATGAAGATACAGTCATCATATACTTACCCTCAAATTGTTCTAAACCTCTATGAATGTCCTTTTCACCATTTCAAACCATCATATTTAAAAACATGATATTAATCATATCATATAATACAATATAATTTGCTGTTGTAAATATATATTGAATTATTATTGGATCTCCTTCAATACTTTCAGAATCTTTACTTATTAAAACGATTTTGTTTCTGTATTTTAAAATATATATTTTTATATTAACAGCATATTTATTGGAATTTTTTTTTATAATTTTATTTTTCAAAAATAAGCAGAAAATAGTACAAACTTTGCTAAAGTGATTGTTTTGAACAAGTATTAACTTACTTTAAAAACTTTATACTTTATTTAAAAAACAACATTATTTTAATACTTACCCTCAAATTGTTCTAAACCTCTATGAATGTCCTTTTCCTCCTCAACATAGAAGAAGATATACTGAAGAATGATCGTAACCAGTTTCTGGCCCCAGCTGACTCCAGTAGGGTTTTTTGTAGTGAGTAGTGAGGGCCCAGCAACTGTTTGGTAACCAATATTGTTCCAAATATATTATTTTGTGTTCAACAGCATGAAGGAATCTCATACAGGTTTAGAACATCAACAGAATTTTCATTTTTGGGTGAAGTATAAAGCAGCCTAATATAGCTGCTGTTACCATTTGTGTAAATAATGTGAATAAAACATCAGAAAGAAAATAACTTACGGTCCTTGACTGAATCACTTTTGTAAAAATAAATAAGAATGAATGTATATTGAATTTACACAGTGAAGACTATTCAGTCTATTTGCACATTTTCTTTATACAATATATTTATTATTCAGTGCTTTTTTTCAAGTAGGATGTTTTTTATGATCTTTGTTCTGTTGTAGTCTAATTCGTGACTGTTTACTTGTCTTCAGTAAGCTTATTTTTATTTAATTTATTTGCCTTTGATATTATTTTCATCTAAACCACTAGACGGCACAAAAACGTGGCGCAGCACTTTCCAAAACATCTGTTTTTCAAGATGCAGGTGTATATTTGTCTGATCTTTGACACGATCGCGCAAAGTTGATTCTGTGCTTACTTGAGCTAATATTTTATGTTTTTAAAAATGTTGTAGATTTAAGTAGCAAATGAGAATCACTAAAATAAAGGCGCAGTAATTAACATGATAATTAATAGATGACGGACTTTTCCATTTGTTGACATGACACGGTTAGATTCAGATGTAACTATCATATATTATGTTGGGTGTCCATATTAGAGATAATCACCATGTTTAGAACGAAACCATCATATTTAAAAACATGATATTAATCATATCATATAATACAATATAATTTGCTGTTGTAAATATATATTGATATATTGAAGGATCTCCTTCAATACTTTCAGAATCTTTACTTATTAAAACGATTTTGTTTCTGTATTTTAAAATATATAAATATATATTATTGGATCTCCTTCAATACTTTCAGAATCTTTACTTATTAAAACGATTTTGTTTCTGTATTTTAAAATTTTAAAATTTATATTAACAGCATATTTATTGGAATTTTTTTTAATAATTTTATTTTTCAAAAATAAGCAGAAAATAGTACAAACTTTGCTAAAGTGATTGTTTTGAACAAGTATTAACTTACTTTAAAAACTTTATACTTTATTTAAAAAACAACATTATTTTAGCTGAAGTGTTTGTATCAGTACCGTGTGTGGGGTAAAAGGCCCCTCTTGCCACCTCATACATTTATACGATTTTTAAACAAAATAAACAACTTGAAGGATTTATTTTCACACAAAATCTGTTGCTCCATTAATGTTCAATATATAATAATTATATTATATATATATTTTTTCTGCAATTATACATTTTAGGCGCAGTGAATGGCACATTTTTTCTTAAGTTGGGCCTTTAGCCCCGTTGTACCCTATATATATATATATATATATATATCATTATTGTGATGGGGGGCCCTGCAGTAAGTCATAGCC
>NW_015506285.1:128764-130125 GCF_001515645.1 Sinocyclocheilus grahami
GCATGTGTTAGGCTATATGAGATCCTTAGCCTATATGATGAGATCTTAAAAGAATATTCACCCACAAATGAAGATACAGTCATCATATACTTACCCTCAAATTGTTCTAAACCTCTATGAATGTCCTTTTCCTCCTCAACATAGAAGAAGATATACTGAAGAATGATCGTAACCAGTTTCTGGCCCCAGCTGACTCCAGTAGGGTTTTTTGTAGTGAGTAGTGAGGGCCCAGCAACTGTTTGGTAACCAATATTGTTCCAAATATATTATTTTGTGTTCAACAGCATGAAGGAATCTCATACAGGTTTAGAACATCAACAGAATTTTCATTTTTGGGTGAAGTATAAAGCAGCCTAATATAGCTGCTGTTACCATTTGTGTAAATAATGTGAATAAAACATCAGAAAGAAAATAACTTACGGTCCTTGACTGAATCACTTTTGTAAAAATAAATAAGAATGAATGTATATTGAATTTACACAGTGAAGGCTATTCAGTCGCACATTTTCTTTATACAATATATTTATTATTCAGTGCTTTTTTTCAAGTAGGATGTTTTTTATGATCTTTGTTCTGTTGTAGTCTAATTCGTGACTGTTTACTTGTCTTCAGTAAGCTTATTTTTATTTAATTTATTTGCCTTTGATATTATTTTCATCTAAACCACTAGACGGCACAAAAACGTGGCGCAGCACTTTCCAAAACATCTGTTTTTCAAGATGCAGGTGTATATTTGTCTGATCTTTGACACGATCGCGCAAAGTTGATTCTGTGCTTACTTGAGCTAATATTTTATGTTTTTAAAAATGTTGTAGATTTAAGTAGCAAATGAGAATCACTAAAATAAAGGCGCAGTAATTAACATGATAATTAATAGATGACGGACTTTTCCATTTGTTGACATGACACGGTTAGATTCAGATGTAACTATCATATATTATGTTGGGTGTCCATATTAGAGATAATCACCATGTTTAGAACGAAACCATCATATTTAAAAACATGATATTAATCATATCATATAATAAAATATAATTTGCTGTTGTAAATATATATTGAATTATTATTGGATCTCCTTCAATACTTTCAGAATCTTTACTTATTAAAACGATTTTGTTTCTGTATTTTAAAATATATATTTTTATATTAACAGCATATTTATTGGAATTTTTTTTAATAATTTTATTTTTCAAAAATAAGCAGAAAATAGTACAAACTTTGCTAAAGTGATTGTTTTGAACAAGTATTAACTTACTTTAAAAACTTTATACTTTATTTAAAAAACAACATTATTTTGGCTGAAGTGTTTGTATCAGTACCGTGTGTGGGGTAAAAGGCCCCTCTTGCCACCTCATACATTT
>NW_015506285.1:130357-131600 GCF_001515645.1 Sinocyclocheilus grahami
TGAGTGAGTGTGTGTGTGTGTGTGTGTCTCTCTGAGTGAGTGTGTGTGTGTCTCTCTGAGCGAGCGAGCGTGAGTGAGTGTGAGTGAGTGAGTGTGTGTGTGTGTGTGTCTGAGCGAGTGTGTGTGTGAGTGAGTGAGTGAGTGAGTGCGTGTGTGTGTGTGTGTGTGTGTCTCTCTGAGTGAGTGAGTGTGTGTGTGTGTGTCTGAGCGAGCGAGCCTGCCTGGGTGAGTGAGTGAGTGAGAGTGTGTGTGTGTGTGAGTGTGTGTGTGTGTGAGTGAGTGAGTGAGTGTGTGTGTGTCTGAGCGAGTGTGTGTGTGAGTGTGTGTGTGTCTCTCTGAGTGAGTGAGTGTGTGTGTGTGTGTCTGAGCGAGCGAGCCTGCCTGGGTGAGTGAGTGAGTGAGAGTGTGTGTGTGTGTTACGTGTGTCTGTATTTTAATGTCAGTCTTTTTGTTCTTCATCAGGTCGGTGGATTTCCTGATGGACTCCAGTCTGCGGAAACTCTATGGTGAAGGAGAGAAACACGAATGAGCCTCATCACGACACACCTCTGACCCCTGACCTCTGACCCATGCAGCCAGCTCAAGCGCCGGTCTGTGATCATCAGCAGAAACGTGTCCGACACAGATTTGATTTCTGGCGTTTCAGATGAACTGTGCCTCTCTCAGACCTTCGTCTGCATGCGTCTCACTTCATACTGGTTTTATCTGTGCGGTTGTTTGTTTTCAGGTGTTTACTTTTGTTTCATTATTACATGGATTTTATTTCTGGTGAACGGTTGAAGAATCCAGTACTGTATGTTTCTGTATAAATGATAAACTAGTGAAGGATGAGTTTCTAAATCCTGTCGTATGGAATCAGTGATGTGTGTTACTCTGATGATCTGTCACTCGTGTTTAATCTCGCGGTAAAGGGCTCCGCCGCGTTTCTCTTGAAGCCATAAACTCTACAAGTTCAGTTCTGAATGTTCTGCTGGAGCACAGAAAGTGGCATTAAACATATTTTTTAATGAGATGTCTGTTTATTTCTCCGCCCGATTCAGATCTTTGTTTGGTTTTTAGATTCTCTCAGTTGTTTATGCTGATGCTGGGGTTTTAGGAACATGGACCAAAACTAAGGAAGACGTTCACAGTGAGTTTTGTGCTGAAACATCACAATGCCATTCAGTTCTTTCATCCTCACACAGCTCTACTGAACTATTTTCATGTTTCAGTGCAGGACAGATTTATGAATCTATAGATAAAC
>NW_015506285.1:133273-133548 GCF_001515645.1 Sinocyclocheilus grahami
GTTTAATACTGTGAAGCTGCTTGGACAGTCTGTATTGTAAAGCGATATAGAAATATAGGTGACTTGACTGTGCATCAGAATGAGGTTAAGAGTGTCTCCTCATGTGGTTTGTAGGTGTCTGATGGAAAGTAAATGGGGAAACTCCAGCTTTCTGCCGAGGCAATGTCCTGCTGAAATACGCCTCTATCTCCAAGCGTTCAAGTTTGCTCTTGGACAGAATGTAAGGGCTGCGCTGTGAGCTGCATCGTGGTGTTATTGCTGTGTTCCTCAGCTGT
>NW_015506285.1:139686-147392 GCF_001515645.1 Sinocyclocheilus grahami
TGTGTGTGTGTGTGTGTGTGTGTGTGTGTGTGTGTGTGTGAGTGAGTGAGTGAGTGAGTGAGTGAGTGAGTGAGTGAGTGAGTGTGTGTGTGTGTGTGAGTGAGTGAGTGAGTGAGTGAGTGTGAAGCTTATGCAGGAGTCTGTTCTGATGTTGAGTGTGTGGCAGGTGAGCTACGTCTGCTCCTCCTGTGATTCCAGCTTCTTCCGGAGGACAGACGCCGCGAGCGGTGGGTATTCTGCGGTCAGGAGCATCTGATCTGTGTGACCTGACCATTAACGGCCTGGTTTTCTCCTTTAGGTGTGTCGGCTCGCAAAGTCCTGGGGCCGTTTGTGATGGAGGAGGAATCTCTGGACACACAGACGAGTGCCGAGCACGGTTTGTGCTCTTCAGCAGCGTGTTTATTAAAGCCTGTGTGTTTATTAAAACCAAATGTCCCCACAAGGACAGTACAACCTGACATTTTTGACATTGTGGGCACTGGTCTACGGTCCCCATAAGGGGGGAAAAATTATTAAAAATAGTAAATTATGTTTATCTGAAAGTGTAACAATGCGAGCAGGTTTTCTGTAAGGGGTAGGTTTAGGGTTAGGGGATAAAAATGATAATTTGGTCAGTATAAAAGTAATAGAAGTCTATGGAAAGTCCCCACAAGTCACAGAAACAAACATGTGTGAGACTGTGTGTGTGTGTTACACAGGTCTGAGTGATTCTCCGGTGTGGCTGATGGTGGTGTCCGTGGCAGCGGCGCTGGGGACTGTTGTGGGTGTTTTAGCCATCAGCTATTACCTGTGTTTCTGGAGAGGAGGACGCCTGGGCTACAGGCCCAGCAGAGATCTGATCACCAAATACTGACCATGAGCTTCACAATAAACCTGCTGAAATGGTTGCAGTGTGTTTCTCTCATGCGTTTTGTCCATCAGGGGGCGCTGGAGCTCCTGACAGAAGCAGTGCTCCTTTCTCTGAGGACATGTCCCTGCATGTGTTTGAGCATATGGAGGTGTAAAAGAAAAGCAAAATGCTTGGAAATGCGGATCATATGCTAATATCATTGTAGTATATTGTATAACGTTGCTCCTTTGTGAAGAGCAATTGCAATGCTGCCAAAGCTCTAAATATAGGTCTAGTATTTTCACTGAAATGTCTTGCTGCTATGGGTATTAGTGTTTCAATATATTCCTGCCCATATGAGAAAATGAGGGACTGAAGATTTTTGTACTCTAAACCAGCAGCTCTCAAGTCACCTTTATTAATATAGCGCTTTTAACCATACAGATTGTGTCAAAGCAACTGAACAGCATTAATTAGGAAAATAGTGTGTCAATAATGCAAAATGACAATAGTAAACACTCAATTTTCAGTTAAAGGCAGTTCATCATTGAATTTAGTGATGTCATCATCCAGCTCAGTTCAGTTTAAACAGTATCTGTGCAATCAAGTCCACGATATCGCTGGATATTAAGTGTCCCCAACTAAGCAAGCCAGAGGAACCAAAACTCCATTGGTGACAGAATGGAGAAAAAACCTTGGGAGAAACCAGGCTCAGTCGGGGGTCAGTTCTCTTCTGACCAGACGAAACCAGCAGTTCAGTTCCAGGCTGCAGCAAAGTCAGATTGTGCAGAGGACTCATCTGGTTCCTGTGGTCTTGTCCCGGTGGTCGTCTGAGACAAGGTCTTTACAGGGGATCTGCATCTGGGGCTCATCTAGTTGTCCTGGTCAATATAATTGTGAGGATACTACCTTTTCTAGTATCTTGGACAGAAAAGGGAGATTCGAGATCGGTCTGTAATTAACTAGGTCAGTTTAATCTCGCAAAAACTCCCGTTAATAAAAAAATCTGACAACACTGCACAATTAATCTCTTACACTGCATCTTTATTGTTTATGATGAATTCGGTGCTTGCACGTACACCACTTTTATTATCATCGCAGCTTAGATGTTCAAATAGCTGCAGTACTCCGACTTTGCCACAAGGAGAAGTGCATACGTCTGTTCAGACCTGGACGTGGCCGTTAGTACTTTTTCACGTCAAAGACCATTTTTATAAATCTGAATGTTGCCGTGGTTTTTAGCGTACGCACACTCTAAGATCAAATCTGTGCGTATGCACATTTTATAAATGAGGCCCCTGATATTCAATAAGCCAAGCGCTATAATTTGTTTCTCTGTATTATATACATTTTTTTATTTGTTGAACATCAATTAAATTGTTACTCTTAAATTGGTTTGGATGTTTTTTGTATTTTCTAGTTCGGGGAACAGACACAGTCTCTATAGTGTGATATCTAGGTGAAAGAGTCTCTATGTGCTGAGACTTCTGTGAAGAGACACAGAAAACACTTCATTTCTATTCTAGCTAAACCTACCATGCACTTTTTAGTAAATGCACAGAAAATGATTCTGAATGACATTTGATTGGTTGGTAACACTTTCTTTAAGTTTATGTTGTTACAGTGTAATTACACAAGTAAGTAATATATGATTCATTTCTTGCATTTTCTATTTATTTTTACTCATTTTCTTATCTGGGGTGAATTAGTGCAAATTCTAACAACTACGCAACAATTAACACCAAAATAATAATGTCAATAATTTATGTATCATTACTTTTAGTCATTTATATTAATTTAAAAATACCCAAAGTGTAACAGATCGGTCAGGCTCCACCACCACCCAATCACAACGATCCCTCTCACCTGAGTTCTGAGCACCTGTCACCAATCAAGCACCTCATTAACCAGCCTGCATAAAAGCACACACCTCAGACACCCTCACTGTCCGGTCTCGAATACACATAGAGGACTCAATGACTTTGCTACTACTTCCATTTGAATACTTCCTGCATTACTTACCGCCTGTGTTCCTCCTAGTGTCTCCTCGTCTCCAAGTGTCTCCTGTTCCTCCTAGTTCCCGGATCGCTGAGGTGTGTGCTCCTCCTGCCTGCATTCCAGCTCCTGTACAGCCAAAGACCCGGATTACCCCGCTCATCATATCCTTCGAACTATTCCCTCACCATCACATCCTCTGAACCCTACCCCAGTACTCTCTGTGAACCAATAAACCTTTTCGATATATACTAACCTGTTGCGTCAGACCTCTTCCGTTACACAAAGGTGATGAAAAGCCCTTTCAAAGACAAAGTTGAGCGCAATAAGAGGCTGTTGAGATGTGATTGTGGGGTTTGTCAGAGGAGTTACAGCAAACACAAGAGCTCCTGAGAGGATCTAACCACACACTGGGCAGTGAAGAGTCCAAAGCCACTGATTGTTCAAGCGTTGAATTGGATTATAGAGGATTGATGGCTTTAAGATCTGTTCTCAATCACACAATGAGAAATTAACATTTTTAACAAAATAATTGTTTTTAAGACAACATAACTCTTGACTCACTAAACATATGTAGTATAGCTGAAGTATTCTTGCTTTTCTTTTAATTTGTACACACTGGCTCTGCAAAAACGGCAGAAATGTGTTCAGAGATAACCATCCTATGCAGTGTTTCCGCAGGTTTTCTAAAGGTCAATTCAAGACTTTGTAAAGCCTGTCACAAGAGCAGACGACATCACAGGTGATGTTTCACAGTGCAAGATTTATTGAATGATCGTTCAGCGATGTAAAGACTTGAAAGAAAGAGTTCATACAAAGAGTTCTTTGTTTTGCAGGACTGGATCGGCAGCAGACAGACGGACTGAAGAGAGGTGAGGAGTCGCATAAGCAGTTCTGAATTATTCATTAGATTCGTCGTGAAGGAAATCACAAATGCGCAGTATATATGTTGTCTTTACACTGTTACAGCAAAAAAGATAAAAAAAGATGCAGCGGACTGAAAAGAGCTCTTGCAGAGATAGTCCCCGTCTACAAATAGAACATGAATGAAAATGTACAGCTCATTCAGTCAGACTGAACGATAAGGATTATTTGTAACACAAAGCTATGATTTGAAATGATTTGTTTCATTCTTTTTGAGTAGAGCATTTCCAAACCGGAAGAGCCTCCCATAATCTAAAACGCAGTAGACTCTTCAGGGAAAAGGTGGCTTAGCGTATGAGCCTTACATGTTTTTTGGAATAATTAGTTTGTCCACAATGTGCAAAAGAAACGAGGAGGTCCGTTTAGACGACGATAGTTCAGAAATACCTGTAACTATAGTTTAAATTAATACAAAGATATTAAATCTGTCATAACTTAAGAAGAGAAACAGAGCAGACACTGGACAAAATGAACGTTTATTTGTGCATGTGTTTAACGCCTGTGTTTGCACATGGGGTAACTTTAGAAAGCGCTAAGCGTTCACGTCAAATCTGAACCATACCTTGAGCTTAACTCTGGAAAAGAAACTGGCACTAGGTGCACTAGGTAGTGTGCCTGCTACAAACACGTCTGTCTGCGTTCGTGGTGGTTGGAGTGCACTAGACGGAACGGAGCGTGGAGAAGCAAGCATAGCTAGGCTTTTACTGCTTGTGGATGCAAACTTTGGCTCGACTCGATTCCTCGTTCTGATCTGCAGTGTGTTGATCTGATCGACGTTCATCGAGACACAACCTCATCTAGTTGTTGTTCTGCCCATTTGAAGACCAGGGTCACTGAAAAGGGAACACACTTAAGAGCAACCCTGGAATCTCAATGACGTGGGACCTTGGTGCTACTACACACAAATAATGAAGGGAACTGAGGGCCAAATATGGAGGCCATCTGTGGATGCACTGGTCATTGAATAGAGGCTGAAGAGTCACTTTAAGAGTCGGGCGGCCGTGTAATGGCAGTAATGCATGAGAGAACGTCTGGGCTAATTGTGTCGCATATACAGACGACACGCATTCACCTCTGAAACCCTCTTCACCAAATAGCCCCTTACTTAAATATATAATTACCCTGTAACAATAACACCCTTAAAATAAAGTGTAACATTCATAATGTGTTATAAATTTAAAGGGAACATTCCCAGTGGGCAAGTGATGTTGAAAAGACATCAAATTGTCAACAAAATTGATGTAAAAAAACAGGCGATATATGAAAATCAAACAGACATCAAAAACTTGACATGACGTTGATTTGATGTAAATTGAACATCAAATATATTGGCCTACATTAAACCAGTTTCAGTGTGGGATTAACCTCCTATGTTCACCCAGTTACCCCTGGAAGAAACTGCCTTCCCAACTGAATTTAAAATTATGTTACAAATGGTGCCCGCTGGGTTATCAAAACATTCTTAAAATTTATTTTTATTAGCTGGGACATAAAAGAGTGCAGAAATTACAAACTGATGGACCCATGATAAACTTGTGTTGAGGAGCTGTGACATTTCCACCATCAGCTCTGAGCTGTCATTGTGTGTGTGTGTGTGTGTGTGTGTGTGTGTGTGTGTGGTTTTGTGACAAATGAGGACATAAATGTGTATAATGACAAAGGTATGACAGGTATTACAAGGAGAAGGTGGCTTTTCAGGACATTACCGCATGTCCCCACTTTTCAAAACGCTTATAAATCACACAGAATGGAGTGTATTGAAAATCTGAAATAGCACAAAGTCTCCTGTGAGGGGTAGGTTTAGGGGTAGGGTTGGTGTAGGGCAATAGAATATACGGTCTGTACAGTATAAAAACTATTACGCCTATGGAGAGTCCCCACTTTTCACAAAAACAAACCTGTGTGTGTGTGTGTGTGTGGTACAGGCCTGCAGTCACAGATGGCTCAGACTGTGCGGTAAGTCAGCAATGTTGATGTTGTAGTTTATTAGGTGAGAGGGCTACACACACATGCTCTGCTGTGTTTCTGTAGGTTCTTCTGCTGTAGTGTGTGTGTGTGTGTGTGATCTGAGTGCACACAGAGACTCACTGTTGAGTGTTCATGAGCTCTAAACAACTTTCATGGTTTTATTTCAAAACTACATGTGTCGACCCACTTTATATTAAGTGGCCTTAACTACTATACTTCCATAAAAAAATAAGTACAATTTACTTATTGTGCTCATATTGTGTCGCAAAACACTTCTGCTGCGACTGAGGTGGGATACGGGTAGGGTTAGGGACAGGTTTGGTGGTTTGGGTGGGTTTAAGGGTGGGTTAAAGTGTAAGGGATGAGGGTAACACTTTATTTTAAGGTGTCCTTGTTACACGTTACATGTACTTACTACTATAATAACAATTAATTATGCATCATTACATGCAACTAACCCTAAACCAAAGCCTAATCCTAACTCTAACCATGTAGTTAGTCCATGTAGTTAATTAATATTACTCAGTATTTAAATGTATAATTACACTGTAACTAGGACACCTTAAAATAAAGTGTAACCAGGATGGGCCATCAGTATAATTATAAATGTAATTACAGACATCAATTACAGACATAATTACATGCATGTATTTTTATATTTTTAAAATACAAGTACAACACAAAAACATGTATGCCCACAATAAGTGCATTGTATCAAATTATTAATTTAAATGTCAGTATAGTAGTTAAGACCACCTAATATAAAGTGGGACCCAAAGTTTAATAATATAGTTTATTTCCTTTGTAAATAAACAGAATGTACAGAAACGGATGTAAATCAAATGTTTCTATTGTGGAAGCCTTGCGCTTTTCTCAGTTATTATTCCACAGCTGCTCACTTGAGCTCTTCTGGTTTTCTGCACCAGAGGTCGCTGTTGCTCAACAGATCAAACAGAACAATAACACTCTCCTGGAGTAAATGTTGAGTACATGTTATAGAATATTTGACACACATACACAGAGACCAATCTTATGATCTACTCTGAACGCTAATAACTTATGTTTCAGTTTCTGTGTTATTGTTTTGCTCAGCTTTTCAACGGAATTCTAACGTGTTCAGCTAAATGTGGAGGACAAGACAAATCTGTTTCACACACACACACACACACACACACACACACTCACGCTCGCTCGCACGCACACATACACACACACACACAGAAAGAAGTCTTTATTCTATTAATTCATAAAAACCTGTCTGACATAAACC
The DNA here is from genome assembly GCF_001515645.1 of Sinocyclocheilus grahami. Classification (NCBI taxonomy): domain Eukaryota; kingdom Metazoa; phylum Chordata; class Actinopteri; order Cypriniformes; family Cyprinidae; genus Sinocyclocheilus; species Sinocyclocheilus grahami. The sequence continues at coordinate 146,673 of NW_015506285.1, forward strand.
ACTTTATTTGTTCAATATTAATTGTTCACTTTATTCTTTTTAATTAGCCCTCTGGCTATAACGAAGCAGTGAGTGAAATTTGCAGATGTCACTGTAATCATATCCCAGCATGCCATTGGCTTGTCATGTCAGTGGACTTAAGAATCTGAATTTCTGCTTTCAGCATGATTTATTCTTATTAGTTCACTAACAAGCAAAAGGTAAATAATGGCAATCATGTAATTCATCAATTAATGTGTCCAGTCGACAGAAAGGAATAGAAAGGATGAGAGAAATCACTTCCGTATGACGCTCACCGTCCACATCATCACACACTTCAGGACCTCCATCTTCTGTTCACGGACTCAAACAATCTCTTATGTGCCATAATCTATATGATTCCCTGAGAACGACACGCTCGCCTGCCTGCCCTCTCTCTCTCTCTCTCTCTCTCTGAGATCAAAGGCCATGTGAAGTTATTGGGAAATTAATAAGAAACACACAGGCACCGCTAAAGGCCCGAGAGCGGCTTTTATTCAGCAGAAGAATGAAGCTGACGGAGAGAGGAGCTGCAGGAGAGTCTGCCTGTTCTGAGGAGGAAGATTGAAATCAATTAGTGGAGAATAGAGCGGTGAAAGCTTCCATCACAGATGCTCCATTCAGCCGGGCAGACGGACACGACAGCATGAACACACACTTAGACCACACACACACACACACACACACACACACACACACACA
>NW_015506285.1:147532-171576 GCF_001515645.1 Sinocyclocheilus grahami
CACACACACACACACACACACAGACACACGCACGCACGCACGCACGCACTCACTCTCTCTCTCTCTCACACACACACACACACACACAGACACACGCACGCACGCACGCATTTTGGCCACTAGCTTCAGCGATCTGCTCTGGTCCTCTATCAGCCATTTAGACAGAGAAGCCGGTCTGTTCTTAAGATGTAAAAAGACTTTGACACTGAAAATAAAGCAGAATGTAACCAATTTCTTTTAAATAGGGCTTCATTTGTTTGATCATCTTTGAAAGGAAACAAGTGTCTGCAGGTTTAAAATGACACAACTGTAACTCAATCTGTTGTGTTTGATCTGATGAATTCACTGGTTAAGATTCCACGTTTTAAGGTTAGTTAAAGCAATATCTGAAGTGAAATAACAACAAACAATATTTTTTTGCATTACGTTAATTTCTTCATATACTAATAGATTGTGACAGGTTTGTATAAAGTTAATGTATAATATTAGTTTATGTATAATGAACAAACATGAATTAAAAATGAACAAGAGTATTTTAAAAGGAACTTTATACTTAATGCTGTAATAAAACATTGTGCATTAATGCATTAACTGAATTAAAATGCAATAATTAAATGTTACCAAACTGAACATAATTGTAAAGTGTCACCATTTACACTTCTCATTCACAATTGTAAAGTCAACAGCAAACAGTATTCACAAAAGTATTCACAGAAACAGAACACATGGGTCAAGCTATTATTATTATTTTTAAATAAAGCAGTTTTTTCTTAATTTTTTACAGTAACAGCAGCAGCATTTAATAAGAATAAAGAAGACGAACTGGAGTTCATGTTGTCTTCTTTAGACAGACTTCATTATACTCACAGCAGCTCTTCTGTAACCTTCGACCGCCATGCAGAAACCGTTCCTTTGAGTCTTTTCAGCCAGCAGCACTGTGCTTCAGACTGTCACAAAACATAATAGAAGCATCTCGACCCTGGCAGAAATATTCCCTGAAATAATCTGCAGTTCTTTTAACTGAAAACGCTTCTATAACTCGCTCAGCAGCTGCCAAATGCAGCTGATCTTCAAACAGTTGCTGGTTCTGAGCCGCGGTTAGCAGACGCTGATTAGAGTCGTCGGGATTCGTCTGAACCACGGCCTGCTGACGGGAAAATACGCAAGCAAACATGCTGTTTGTGTGAAAGTGAACTGAACAAAATGCAACACAGTGGTAGGAAGTCGTTTATTACTTTGATTACTGATTTTACAAACTCAGCACTGCTACGATGTACAGTATTTGTAAAAGCCGTTTGCATTTGATTGTAGAACAAAAACAATAAATCTGTGACATCTGTGGCTGATCAGAGTGAGGAAGTCACTGTTGCTCATCTCATGGGAGCAAACAGCTTGTTACCAGCAACATTTATTATATGCAAATGATTCGCTTGTACATTTTTCTAGTTAATACACACACACTCACAATTATACACACACACACACACACACACACACACATACACATACACATACTCAAATACACACACACCCACAATTACACACACACACACACACACACACACACTCACACACACTCGCACTAACACATACACAAATACTCACAAATACACACACTCACAATTACACACACACACACACACTCGCTCTAATACACATACACACACACACACACACACAATTATATATATACACACACACACACACACTCGCACTAACACATACACAAATACTCACAAATACACACACTCACAATTACACACACACACACACACTCGCTCTAATACACATACACACACACACACACACAATTATATATATACACACACACACACACTCGCACTAACACATACACACACACACACACTCGCTCTAATACACATACACACACACACACACACACAATTATATATATACACACACACACACACACTCGCACTAACACATACACAAATACACACATTCTCACAAATACACACACACACACTCTCTCTCGCACTAACACACACAAATACACACATACTCACAAATACATACTCACACACACACACACAATTACACACACACTCTCGCACTAACACATACACATACACAAATAGACACATACTCACAAATACACACACACTCACACACACACACTCACACTAACACATACACAAATACTCACAAATACACACACACACACACACACACACTCGCACTAACACATACACAAATACACACATACTCACAAATACACACACACACTCACAATTACACACACACACACACACACTCGCACTAACACACTCGCACTAACACATACACAAATACACACACACACACACACACACACTCACTATTACACACACACACACACACACACTCGCACTAACACATACACACACTAACAATTATATACACACACACACACACATTGGCATCTGTTTATTCTACAGCCAATGAGCATGTTTGTTCAACATTTAAATAGTCTTCTTCAGTGTTTGCTGTAAACTGGTAATAAGAAACCCTCCACCTCCCCAGCTCCACCTGTCTAGATCTGCTACTATGGGGTTAATGTGTTTCTTCATGCAGCAGCAGCACATCTTACATGCTCACAGCAGTGTGTCTGTGTCTGTGTAAGCAGCAGCATGTCCATACTCACTCTGCGGTGGTGTGTATTGCAGATCTAGTCCAACAAGACCAAATGCAATAACACTGTCATATCCATCATATCCACGTTCCAACCACGTCATATCCATTAACATGCTAAAACTATTCCAAAAGTTGTCATGATTGAAATATATTTATAGTATGTGTAAGGCAGCGTATTATGTACTAACAGCAAACATTTCAGATAGTACTACATTGCTACACTGCTGTCACATGACCGCATTTTGTTGGATATTTATTTCAGCAAGTGTCTTCAGCTAGTTATCATCAAAAGAACAATTATTCAGCAAGTTTAATCTAATTTTGTGTGCACAACAATGTAACTTCTGCCAGTCTAAATAATAATGAGTCAGGAAAGAGAATGGGGGTTGCTTTATTAGTGTATTGTGTGTTTGGAGTGAGAGCGAGTCACTGATGACCAAATGTTAATTTTCGGGTGACCTGTCCCTTTAATGACGGTATAATCATTTATTCTGAGTGGTTATTAGCTGTTATTAACCAGCAGCGGAACCCGATGACAACAATAACCACAGTGACTCCCACACGTACCTGATGAGAACAGATGAAGATGAGGATGAGACGGACAGAGGGACAAAGTGGCTTTCTGATGGTGGCTCTCAGTGAACTAATGAGGGCCGCAGGCAGGATAAACATTATTTCTAGCATATTGTGGCTGCCAGTCGCTTATTTATGGCCTGGCCTTTGTGCTCTGGGAGCTAATAATGCTTAAAAAAAACTGCGGAGTGGAAGCCGTCTCCCTCACCGCGCCACAGCCACTCCAGAGCCACATCAAACGCTCGGCTCTGGGCCCCGCTCCTGATAATTGCACACCTATTGTTCCCAACGTCCAACCCAAGCAGCGGACGAAAGGGAAAATGGAGGCAGCGAGAGGGGAAAACAGGCCTCCATAATGAGTCCACTACAGCTGAGTAAATATACTCTAAAACAATATGAACTGTTTTGGTACCTCCCCCCCCGCTTGAGCACTCAGATGACCAACACGACCCTGCTGCGCGTTTGGAGAGACAGGTGCAATGTTTCACTACACCGGATTTCTAGATTAGCTGAAGAAATGAGCGGCGTGCTAATGCTACTTGCTGATACGTTGCTGATCTGAATGCTGGCGAGTGAGCACAGCCCCTAGAGTCTATGATACAGCGCCGTTCTGTCTAAAGAAGCTGTGAATGCTTTGAGAGAATGAGTTTGGGGACTGGCTAAATATTAACATGACTATAAATTCCCTTGTTTTACATCATAAAATGTTAGAAATAAGTATGTAAAATTATTTGTCATTTTCTGCAAATCTGTTACGGAGGGATTCGGCAGCATTGGCGCCCGCACTCTATTGCTATGAATTGTCATTGCTGTGCATTCTCATTTATTTGTTGGCATGCGGGTGATTTCATGTGCAAGTAAATCTGTCTGTGAATCGATCGTCCAAGCGGGAAAATGCACTGTTGATGCCAGATCTCAGTTACCAAAAATCACATTATGTTTGATGCAAAAACCCAGACCAAATCGAAAGATAAAAACATCATAACTGTGTTTTGTCATAGACAATATGTCAAAGGCACACATTATTTGGCAACATGCTTCAGCAAACTAATCAAACTGAACATTTTCCCCATGCTTGACAAATCTTGTGTGTGACGATCAATAAAAGTGCAACATGAAATGACGTACTGATCAGCGCGACATGATGCTAAAGCTCAAATACCTTGGAGGTGAAAAGAAGGAAGTATGTGGAAACCACAATTGCCAAAGCGGGATTCATCTTGCTCTATTGCATTGGTTCTTCTATACTAACTTGCATTGTAGCCTACAATTCATCATTGCACAGTCTACATACATGTCGTACCTAAGTTTATTAGATCCATGTCGCACAGTGTGATTTTTAATGATCTTAAAGATTGCTAAGAAGTTACAGAAGTCCCCGCTTGCCACCACTATGATCTTTGTTCAATGTACGGCCCGTTTCACACTGCATGCGTCAGCAGTGCATGTTTTTCCCAGAGCCCATGTTAGCAAAAATATCGGAAGCAGGAGTAGAATGCAGCGGCACGACTGGTCTTCAACGAGCCGAAAAGAGCCCATGTTACACCTCTCTTTATCTCCTTGCACTGGCTACCGGTCGCGGCTCGCATCAAGTTCAAGACATTGATGCTTGCATATAGAACAGCCACAGGCTCAGCACCCGCCTACTTCCACTCACTACTACGAATCTACATCCAGAAGTCTGAGATCCGCTAGTGAGCGACGCCTCGTGGTACCATCACAGAGAGGCTCAAAATCACTTTCCAGAACATTCTCGTTCACCACTCCTGGCTGGTGGAACGATCTTCCCACCCCTATCCGGAATGCTGAATCCCTGACATGACACAAAAAAATCACCAATTGCACAAAATAAGCTTTTATTTATTGTGTAGTATGTTTTGCCTTGAAGTAACACACCCATTGTTTTAAACAGTACTTTTGTCCAGCCTGAAGAAGGTAACTGTGCACATGACATGTGGGGGAAAACACCACTTATTAATTTGTTCTCTCATTTTAATTCAATCACAGCTAAATTAAAATGAGGGAACAAATTACTACAACATGATCGCAATGAGTCAAGGGAACAAATTCCTCATCTCTAGCTATATTTTCTTCCCATGTCATGTGCGGTGCGCATAACACACTGTGACACATGTGAATTTCATGCAATTTAGATGCAAATGTGGTCTTCCTCCTCATGTAAATAAGACAGAGTGTTACAGAGGAAGCCTTACTTTGATCATCAGCATGGAAATCGGTCCAGCTGCAGCGTGTTTTATATTCACAGCAAGGTGTAAATGGGAAAGGGCCGATGGAACGCAGCGAGGCCACACACAGACACACACACACACACAGAGGTCAGCACAATCTTTATGAGCTATTATTTTTATGGCAATGAAAGTAAAAGCAGGTTCAAGTGGGCCACTCTAACCTTGATGTGACTGACTCTGACCTGAATGAGAGCATGAGAAAAACATCTCCGGGCCGTAATTAGTGGCCACACTGAGTCAGGCGCGTTTTGATGTCAGATCAGACGATTCTTCTTACTGTGTGTTTGGTGTCTCATGTGTCTGGATTTTCATGTATGCTTTAGCAAATAATGGTGATTATGTCATTGAGGAGTATCAGCTGAGTTCGGTAGCTCTTATGAGCGTGCTCAGGACAGCAGTGGCGAAGCCGTGTTCTCCACCGAGAGATGTTAGCAGCACAGCGGCTCCTGTATCACCAGCGCTGGAGGAGGTTAGCAGCCCACAGCAGTAATTACGCTAGCATGAGCGCTGAGCTTCCACCCGGGGAGAGATGACACACGCCGCTCTAATGAGAACTCAAGCTCCAGACCCTTTCACCTTCACCGGGCACTAATTACTGCATCGCAGCCGCCAGACTGAGAACCCTACACGCATTCCCTGCGTCTACATCTATGAAAGCGCTCTTGTGCATGTGCATATGGTTGTGTGTGCTTGAGAAGGAAAGGAGGAAGTGGCTTACAATAGACGGGACCTTTGATCCATTGCTAAAGGAAGACTTCTCTTTGGGGCGTAAAGTATTAACGTGAAAGTAACTCTACCCACTGCACATTTGTTACAGCAAATAATGGACCCTAAAATTAGTACACAATAGAAGGCAGACAGGCGACACTCGCACCCTGCCTTGCGCAGGAAGGGCTGAGGGACTGATTGTATGAAAATGAGTGATTTGCCGGCGCGCAGACGTGTCAGAAGTGGCGACGGGTAACAGCAGGCGGAGGTCACGTTCCTGCAGCTCTATTGTGAGGAGAAGGCCTTGACCACTGAGCTGCTTCTGAGCGACACGACTCCTCAGGTGTGCAGTCTCATGCTTTACCCATGATGCCGTCTACGTATATATGATATATGACGCCAAACCGCTTGTCATGCACTTACATTTACATTTAGTCGTTTAGCAGATGCTTTTATCCAAAGCGACTTACAAATGAGGACAATAGAAGCAATCAAAACTAACAAAAGAGCAATGATATGCGAGTGCTATAACAAGTCTCAGTTAGCTTAACACTGTACATGTAGCAAGGTTTTTTTTTATTATATAATAAATAAAAAGGAAAAAAATTGAACAGAAAAATAATAGAACAAGCTAGTGTTAGAAGACTTTTTTTGTTGCATTTTGTTAATTGTATAATAAATAAAAAGAAACTGGGGTGGCCAGTGTTGGGGGTAACACATTACAAGTAACGCGAGTTACATAATCAGATTACTTTTTTCAAGTAACTAGTAAAGTTTTAATTTACAATTAAATGTCTGAGTTACTTTTTCAGATAAGTATCACTAGTTACTTTGTTTCCGTGTGTTGAGTGACAGCTCTGGTGTTGCCACGGTGACAGAAATCAGGAGTGAGTGCAGAGTGTTGTGTGTGAACATGATCTTACTGTAGCTCTAGACTCAATATCAACATGTGTTTACTCTTCTCACTGCACACAAACACATTCAGTGCTCCTCAGAATGAATTAAAACAGTGAAATACAAACTCAGAATATGACGCAAAACTGCAATAATTAAATATGTTAAATAACACAGATATCCTTTATGATTTTAATCCCATTTTATTAACTAATGTCTTTGCTGCTGACTTTAATGATCCAGTTCAACCACACTAATAATCAAAAATGACTTTAGATAAACTAACAATTGTGCTTCATTGTTTTTGTTTATTGCTGAAGAGTGTTGAACCTTCTTCTCCTGCATTCTACTGTACAGACCTGACTTTACTTTTCCTTCAGCGTGAAAGGGCTTTTACATTTGCTAAAAATAGAACTTCTTATAGTAAAAACAAACAAGCAAGACCTGCCCAGATTTAAAAAGTAACGCAAAGTAACGTAACACATTACTTTCCAAGTAACGTAATTAGTTACATTTTTAGGGAGTAATGCAATAATGTAACTTAGTGATTGCTATCGGGATGTGAAGAGACGTTCAACCAGCATAACAAAAAATTCCTTTGAACTAAATCACCTATCCTGTCTTTAACCTTACGTCATCTCTACTGCTGGACATTCAAGCTTCAAACGAGCAGCACAAGAAACGTGCTGCACTGGGATTTTCACAGGAAAACACAGATGAATCACAGAATCCAGTCATTAAAAATGGAAGCTACTGTATAATACGCAGAATGTAATGGACAAATTTTGGATAAATAAATAAAAAATATGGCTGTACAGAGAATCAAATGGTGATACGGACGAGTGTCTGTGAATGCTAAAGTGCAGAGAGACGGCTGTGTAAATGTGAATCTGTGTCAGCTTGCTCCGTGATACACTAATGCATGCGTGACGCTCTGCTCTGAGACTCACTTCACCACTTTATTTGAGAAAATCAGATGCACTTAAACATCTTCACTACAACACGCCGAAATAAAAGTTTAGTTTTACTTACATTATGACAGAAATATATTACTTTTGTTCATCATAAATGAATTTCTTGAAGTAATAATAAAAAAATTCTAATAACAAGGTGACTATATTTTTTAAGAATCTCCCACATTTTCCAAGGTTTCATTTTAAACAGTAAACCTCTGATGTGCTGCACTTTGTTTACCAATATATAATAATAATAATAATAATAATAATAAAAGGAATAGTTACATTTTTGTGTGATTACATTTTAAAAGATTAATTATATTTGTACAATTTTATGCCTTTATTTGATTACAAACATCTTTGATGATAAAACAACACAGAATTTCTAAAATAATGAAACATTTCAAATTAAGAAATTATTAAATTGTAAAAATTGATTAGACATTATTTTTATTTATTAAAATTTAATTAAACCATTAAAACAGAAGCCAGAAAAATCTAAGCAGAAAACACAAAATTAAACCAATTTATTATGGAACCTAACAAAATTTTATTTATTTATTTTTTGTTAAACTTTGATTACATTGTTGCACACTGTATACATTTTATGATTTTGATTATTTGGACGTTCTGTTTGCTTACTAAAATTTAATTTAACCATTAAAATGGATTGCAGAACAGTTAAAAAAAAGAAAGAACAGAACAGAACAGGAAAAAATAAAACTGATTTCACAGAGCCCCACATCAGCCGCGGATGATAATAGCAGTGATGTGGTGAAGAGTGTGGACACGTTATTGTCTGTGTTTGTGCAAAGCCAGCAGAAATGAACCAAGGTAGCTGCAAAGCTAGTTTCTAGTAAGAAGATAGAACAGTAAATGGTACTTTCATACAGATAAACCAGCCGTGGCTGAGCTCAGCATTTCAGTAATAAAGACACATGTGCGTGTTTAGCTGGTTTATCCGCAGTATCACTGCTGCCTTCACTTCACCGCACGCTGCTGCTTTAAAGCGTCTGACAATTACACCGTTCTGATGGAAAGAGGGATTGGTGTGCAGAGGTTTTACAAGGCCAAGCTTTAAAGAAAGTGCTCTGTTGCACATTACGGTTTGCAGGGAATGCTTCCCAGGTGCCGAGGTCCTCCAGCGCTGCAGCGGGAGCAGGGTTTGGGAACAGTGGGGGCCTGGCTTGCATGCATTTGTGTTTTCCCATCAGGCATGGGCTCAGGGAACCGTGAGCGAGGCGCCGCGTGTGTCGCCCAAACCCGCAGTAAAGCGCATTTTTACTTTTCGTTTACTTTTACTTTACTTTTAAGAGAGCACCAATAGCGGGGATTACAAGATCTAATTTCCAGAGTCTGAAAGCGCCTTTACGCAAAAAAGGGCCCGGCTCGCAAGAGCTTGTTTATGTTGGTCGACTGCGAGCTGTTAAACGTTTCAGTCGCGGTAACTGAAGCCAAAGATCAGACCGCTGAGAGAAACAACACGACGACTGAGGACGGATTTCACTCACATGACTGATAATCTGATCGTTCTGAGGATGTGCAAATACAGTTATTAGAGTCCCCTGTGAACTATATCAGCATTACTAAAGATCACTGAAACCCTGCACTTGCTGCTTTAAAGAGATATTTCTACCTGATCTAACCCATAGAAAGTAGTTTTGGTGGTATTAATTAACGTATTTAGCTATATTAAATAACATTTTTGGCTTAATCTAGATGTTTCTGTTTTTTGGTTACCATTTTTTTTCAGTGTAATCTAGATTAATTGGATTATTAGCTAAAGAACATTAAAACCCTAATGTTTCCCTCATTTGTAAGCTGAAGTAATGTATTACATGTTAAATTGATAGACTGACTCATTTTGCTAATTTTGCGACTATAATTGCATGCACTTAAGAAATGAGTTTGTTCCAGGGGTTTTTGCAGAAAGCAGCGTTCCCGAAACATGGAAAAGTGAATCGCCATTTAAGATATTAAGAGAAAGAAGTTTAAAGCATTTGGGCTTCTGCTGGAGAACGTGGTCATGCAAACACACACGTGGCGTTCGCACGGGATCCTGCAGTTCATGTGCTTGAAATGACCGGACAACTCAAATCTGCTTTCTTCACAATAACCAGCTTTCTGAAGTCATAACTAGCTTCAGCTTCAGCTCTCCTCTAACCTGTCATCTGAGATTGCCCTAAATTCCTGCTAATAATAAGTGGCCGACATTTAGAAGCGAAACAAACAAACATTTCAAAGGCGTATTGAGCATTACAGGTGAATTCTCCAGAGGTCTGACAGACAGCTCTGATGACAAACGCCCGGCGTCTGAACCGCTCGCAGCTGGTTCTGGGTATTTAATAAACATGTAAACAATCCAGTTCACCTCATTAGGTGATTGCAAAGAGCCACGCTGTCCATAAATCAAGAGTCAGGTTATCACGGCCTCTGATCTGAACTGTACTGGGGCGCCCAGCTGTCTGAACAGCAGGCTGTAAAGAATTAAATTCACCTTTCCTCCTCTGAGACGCCGGAGCGTACAGTACCTGCAGGAGATCTGAGCGTAAAGGCCAGCAGTCGCTAGATACACTTACATGAGAGCGCATGAGCAGAACGAGTAACGTGTGAACATAGCCTCCTCTCAGATCATTCTTAGCACTGACTTGACAAATCTTTTCATTGATTGCTTCTGGTGTTTATGGATGCACTGATATGTGTTTTTCACGTGTCATCGGGAAGAAACGCTCTGATTCTTTACTGTCACAGTTTTGTGCTACTCTATTGGTATAGAGCGCAACAGTCACGTTCCAGAAGTAAAAACAAATTTTTTAACAGTATCTGATAAACCTTTAAAGACAGATGTGTTGTGAGCAAAGAGCTTGTTCATTTATTGTGTATGCTTTCGTCTAACCCATCTGTTTGCATTAATTCAACTTATTTTTAAAATAGTGTAATCTGTGATGAAAAACTGCATTACCCATGATGCTCTGCAGAAAATTCCTCCAATCACAGAGTCGCAGCGAGCACAGAAGCTCTCTTCCCTACACTCTCAAAATACCTAATTTATATATATATATATATATATATGCATATTTTGCAATAAACTTCTATAGATACAACCAACAATTTTAAATGAATAGTTTCATTTTTCTTTGTCATTTTGAATTTAATTATTGTCATTCGCAATGCTTCATGGGATTGTAGTTCCCTCACTAAAGCTGTTAAATTCACAGTCTTGTAAGTTTTTCTTTTTGTGTGACTTTCAAACACTATGTGATTCTCGTAGCTAGTTGGGTTGGTTCATAGTGCTTTAACAAAGCCTTTTTAAAAAAAAATCCCTATAAGAAAAATCAATGCATTAGCTGCATTACCCATGATGCTCTGCAGAAAATTCCTCCAATCACAGAGTCGCAGCGAGCACAGAAGCTCTCTTCCCTACACTCTCAAAATACCTAATTTATATATATATATATATATGCATATTTTGCAATAAACTTCTATAGATACAACCAACAATTTTAAATGAATAGTTTAATTTTTCTTTGTCATTTTGAATTTAATTATTGTCATTCGCAATGCTTCATGGGATTGTAGTTCCCTCACTAAAGCTGTTAAATTCACAGTCTTGTAAGTTTTTCTTTTTGTGTGACTTTCAAACACTATGTGATTCTCGTAGCTAGTTGGGTTGGTTCATAGTGCTTTAACAAAGCCTTTTTAAAAAAAAATCCCTATAAGAAAAATCAATGCATTAGAAAAAAGAAAACGATGAAATTGTCTGAAATGTTTAAAACACATGCAGTCTGGAGATGAGTAGAGGCCGTTCCAGTTGTGCTGTCAGTGAGATCCTGCATTATGTCATTGTCTCCACATTATTGTGCAGTTCCTTGATTAGAGACACGATCCTGACAAGTTCTGAGAATTGGACATTCAAACCGTTGTCATCAAGATCTTTCACATTTCGCAAGGACAGCATCTTACAGAGCCTCTGACGGCGAACCCGGCCCAATGCGAAGCACATGTCGACTTGAGGTCAGTGATGGGGATTTGCAAGAGACTAAAGTTCAGTCGTCGGCTGTAATCAGAACAAGTCTTTAATCACGCAGGCTTTCAGCTCACCCGGCCGTATCGAATTACCTCGCATCCCAGTCACAGCGTATGGAAATCACTCACCTATACACAGACGCACGCCGTTCACTCGAGTATTGTAGCGCTGTGGTGTAGATCATCTGAGGGGGGCGTGCTGTATTGTGTCTAATTTGGGAGGCCTGGCTGAACGAGGAAGCGAGGAATATCCTGACTACATCTTTAACCTATTCAGACAGAATGATGTCATGATTAGAAGAGCAAACACCCCCCACGCACCGAAAACAGAGAAAGAGGAGCGAGACGAGAGAGATCAAAGCACAGCAGCACTCGTCTCTCGCTCACACCAAACTCTTCTGTCTCTCCCAGCACTGGACAAATCAGCACGGCTCACATTTCAGCCCAACTTCCACAGAAACTCAAGCCTTTCCTGCTTTATTTTCATCATCCTTTCCAGCATATTTCCTGCAGAATTCTCCTTGCTGTAAAACGTGACCTTGGACCACAGAACCAGTCATAAGGGACAGTTTTTTTAAATTGAGATTTATGCATCATCTGAAAGCTGAATAAATAATCTTTCCATTGATGTATGGTTTGTTAGGATAGAACAATATCTGAAAATCTGGAATCCGAGGGTGCTAAAAAATGCATATTACTAATCAAACATTACGTTTTGATATATTTACGGTAGGAAATTAACAAAATATCTTCATGGAACATAATCTTTACATAATATCCTAATGATTTTTGTCATAAAAGAGAAATGTATAATTGTGACCCATACAATGTATTGTTGGCTATTGCTACAAATATCCCCCAGCGACTCAACACTGCTTCTGTGCTGCAGGGACACATATATGAAAATATTGAAAAATGGCACATGCTTCATGCTCCCTTAAAGCGTTAATAAACTGCAGCGTTTTGACCCAAACAGAGTCTCCAGCAGGCAATAAACACAAGTCTTAGAGCCATAAAGAACATTAATACATTTGTAATATTTTTCTATATTATTGTTATATTCTATGTATTAAGAGTGCTTGTTATTTTATATACAGTTTGCATTTTTTGTGATATTTTTGTATCGCATACATTTTTTTTTTTTACAAAGAATATGACAATAATATAGAAAATTACTACAAATCTCTTAATGTTCTAACAGATACGTTAAGTGTCAAGGAGCTTTCTGCTCACATAAGCACCAACACCTGATAGAAAACAGTAAGCAAAAGGGAGACAAACTATTGTTAAGAAAAGAAGACATCTAAAACAACAGAATTCTAAATCCAATACGTAATGCCACAAAAAGAATGTTTAAAGCCAAAAAGTCTCATTGCTCTTACAACAGCCTGCACTGTCTTTGCACAAAATATAAGCTTGTAAACTTCTCAGTTTTGGTTCTGGGGGATCACACGGCCCAGTCATGTTCTTGGCAGGCTTCATGAGATGCACATGTCTTGGAATATGAGACGTTCTTGGCTGCGGGTCGCAGGGAGTCACTTACGGTACTGTTCTCAGCTGATAGCTGGATGGACCTCGTCCAAACCCTCCACGAGATCCTCAAGAGACCGAGGACTGAACTGTCTGATTGTGTTCCTCGCTTGAGAGCGGTTTGACAATACTGAGCTGATGTTGTCCGAGAGCACAGTGTTCCAAATCCACAGATAAACACTTCCTTCAGGAAGGACACCTGATCTGCTCTCTTCATTAGAGCAAGAGAAACATGCAATATAGAGATCAGCTCCCAAAAGTCCCACAGGCTATGCATGTAACCACTGATCCGTATCTATAACGTAATCTAAACCGGTTACGACAAAGCCAGAGTGTCTTCTGGTAAAACGCAGCTTTCTCATATATAATTGCGGGTAATTCTTTATTTTGATGGTATAAGTGACATTGCAACTGTCTGCTTAATATCTGCTAACACTTTATTTTGATGGACATTCTAATACTCTAAACTAATACTCTAATACTCTAATGAGAGCTAATACTCTAATACTCTAATGAGAGTTAGTTGACGTAGTTGCAAATTACTTATAGTCGACAGAATCTATAAAGGCGATCATCAAAATTAAGTGTAACCTGATTGTGGCTGCTCTGTTGCTTCTGTCTGTGTTTGATGTTCACAAATGATGTCCCACAGACCGTGTTGGGGAGTAACTAGTTACATGTAACGGATTTATGTAATTTAATTACAAAATAAATATAACTGTAATCAAAAAATGTGTGACTAAATTACAGTTACTTATGAAAATATTAATGATTATAAAGGGGGTTGCATATGAATATTTTCTCACACACTCACACTCACACTCACACACTCACACACACACACACACACACACTCACACACACACTCACACACACACACTCTCACACACACTCACACACACACACACACACACACACACAGTCACACACACACACACACACACAAGGCATTGTTAGATGTCAGTGTTTCTTATCATTGCTATGCAAAGATTTGATTAAAAAAACAAAAAAACAGTATCGTAGTTATTAAACTATTTCTTGTTATGATTTTAAATCTGTATTTAACCTCAGAACAATATCAAAGTAAAAAGACATGCTGAAGTTTGATTTTGTGGCATCTGTGCTTTAAATGAAACCATTTTAATCTTAATTCAAGTAATGAAGGACAGTAATCAGTGTTGAGCACTACTGCACTGCAAAAAAAATTATTTTCTTAGTATTTTTTTGTTTTGTTTTCTAGTATAAATATCTAAAATTTCTTGAATCAAGGTGCATTTACTTTACAAGTAAAATGATTTGAGATATTATGTCTTTCTTTCTGAAAAAATTATCAAAACTTTGTTAGTTTTTGCTTAAAACAAGGAAAAAATATCTGCCAAAGGGACACACAAAATAATATTGTTTAGCCTTTGAATTAAGATCATTTTTCTTACTCCATTAGCAGATATTTTGGCTTTAAGCAAAAACAACAACATTTAGATTTTTTTTTTCAGAAAGCAAGACATGATATCTTAAGTCATTTTACTTGTCATGGGAATGCATCTTGATTAAAAAATGTTTAGATATTTATACTAGAAAACAAGATGAAAATACTAAAAGAATCATTTGTTGCAGTGTGTAAGGTTAACCCGGCCTGCTTTAAATGTCTGGAAATGATTAAGAGTTGAAAACATTCATTAGAATTCAGTTACATTACTTTAATAAAATAATTGAAATACTTTTAAATAGGGTAACTTGTAATCTGTAACATATTGCAGACCTATTATTGCCCGCAGAGCTGTGCTAGTTTGATTTCTCAGATTTATATTCTTAAGTGGTGTTTAAAGGTGGAGAATATCTGATGGAAGAACACTTTGCAGAAAGCAGCCTCGCTCTTGCCTTGGGACAGTGTTGGCTCGTGTGTGTTACAGCAAGTCCAGTCCTGCTGAGGGGCTCTGGCTTCTGCTCTCCTGGAGACATAACTCACACAGCCCTGTCACCAAACCCAAACTAAAACAAACAACACATCCATCTCCATCTGCTGGACTTCCAGAAGATGAGGGGGAGACGGAAGGGATGCATCTGATTGGTTCTCATCTGTTCTCATCTCCGTCAGGTTTTTGACCTTCAATTAGAAGCTGGTTTACACCTAAAAACCAAGTTCAGTGACTTTTCACTCACTGAAACACTCGGGGCTTCTTCGAAGAAGCTACGTTTGCGAGTAAAGTCAGCCTGATGTTTCACATTTACACTGATCTTCTTAAGAAGCACTTCATTTGTACTGCAATTAACAAGACTTTGAGCCATTTCTTCCCAACCTACACTGATAAAAATGATTCTGTGGTGTAGCAAATACTACAGAAAAACGAATGCAATTTCTACATGAAAAAGTTCAGGCAATAGTAAAAAAAAATAGCTTGTAGATGTTAAAGCATAAATACAAACGTTATACAATTATGTAAAACCTACTCAACTCTTCTGATACTGGTGTTCCCATCATGCACTGGGGCATGCATAATAGTCAAATTTACTAGCCAAGCTAAAGTTACTTATTTTCTTTGTAAAATGTAAACTTAGATAAGTAGATTTTACTTAATTCTATATGTGAAATTATATATAATTATGCAACATTTACTTGATTTCTTTATGAATATTACAGTTTTTTTTTCATCTGCTTACACACTAAATCTTCACGTGTCACACCGTGTCTGAAAGCTGACACTCAAACAGCAGAAGCACACACCAGATCTACAAAACCAGACACTAATCTCAGCCTTTGACTCGGTTTTCAAAACACAACACACAGTTCTCCATGTAACACACACAAATCTAACAGGAATTAATATTATGGCAAAGGTGTTTGCAAATGTTTGCTTTTGAGATGTGTTTGTGATATTTTGGATGCACTGCTTCATTTTGCAAGAGATGTGATGCATTTTGCATTTTGTATGCAATTCTTGGATTTGTGTGTAAATTTGAAAAAAAAAAACAGGCAAGTTTTGAAAATGTGTGTAAGCAGCTGAGAAAAACTGTTAAGTTCAATAGTAAGTAGATTGTGCACAGCAGCAAGCAGTAAAACTGTACTTAAAATGTGTTTTAAAGTAAATTTTTTAGGTAAATTCCACAAGTTATTTTTTTCAGTGTAACATGAAAAGAGTAATAGAGAAAATGATAGGGTTTTGAGATGTTTTTGTCCCACTGAAGAAACAATTTGCAACTCTGTCCAAAAAAAAGAGAGCCATTTATTTGACCCTTCCTCTCTAACAGTGCATTTTGTTTAGTTTCCCTTGAGCCACACACCAACGCTCCAGCCACGAGTTATCCGATTCCAAGCCTAAACACATCTCAGTCGTCACACGTGTCCAGGCGCCTGTGTTTGTTTAGGCCAGACCTTCAACCCCTCATCATCTCTGGCTCTTTCCAATTTCACCTGACCCCTCGAATGCACTCAAGATGTGACGGATTCCTCTGTCACGGCTCTGGAAGCCATTTTCTCCCTGTACCTGATGATTGGGATACGGGCCGCTCCGGAGAGAAGCGCTCTCTCTGACAGGAGCATGGCCTTCGCGTCAGACCTGATTAGACGCCGGCGCTTGCGGAAAGCGATCTGCTTCGAACGATCAGGGCTTGCCTTAATCCCGACGAATGCTCTTCCTGAATTCTAATGCTGCTGAAGAAGAAAGCGTTTAGCAATTACGATTAACCTCAGCATTCATCAGGCCTGAAAGAGCGACTGTGCACGTGTGAACACTGGAAAACAACCAAGCGATGAAATATTGAGCGATGAAAATAAGATCAAAATCCCAAAGTTCTAGATGAGGAAAGTAGAACTGGATGGAGAGAGCATGATACACATGCATGTAGGGATGGAACGATTACCGGTTTGACCATAAATCATGATAAAATTCTCCATGGTTAGTATTACTGTTTCATATTGTAACCGTATTCGATTACCGCAATTTCAACAGTTCAGGATAAATAAATACTATGCAGCATAAAGCACAGTTTTCAGTAACAGTTTCACGTGGTCACAGCACACAGAGTAGTTTCGTTTTTGTGTGAAAACATGGCGGACAACTGCAAGGTTTTAAAAGAGTGCTAAAGGAATATACAAATGAATTAATTATATGAATGTACCTCTGAAGGTTCTGACCGTCTTCAGAAATGATTCGATGGCATTTTGTTTTCATCTTCGCTTCATGTAATACCTAATAAAGTAGTGTTTTAATCACAATGCTGCTTTGTGCAGGAGGTTATAAGAAACAGCTGTAATTCTGCTGCTCCAGAAGCGCCACCTGCTGTCAGAGAGTGGATTTACAGAGACTTGCATTACGTTCAGTCTGTGTGCAGTTTCTGTCTGGCCCGAAAACAGACTGAATTTGCATGCCCTGCTGTAGATTGTGACCGGTTGATGAAAAACAAGCTTATGTGGATTCTGCACGTTTAAACAATTCAGATAAGGTATCTAGAACTATTTATGTAGCAGATAAAATACATATAATCATTTATTAATCAATTATCATTTTGATTTAAAAAAAATTATTTAAAGGCTGAAATGTGAGGTTTACCATTTTATTAAACTTTTTCAAAGCTGTATTTGAACATTTCATACATGTTATTAGATACACTGTTGTCAGTCATGTTGTCATTTAAAATCCGGACATCATTGGTAATGTTATTGTTTTAGTGTTTATGCAAACAAAAAGTCATTTTATTGGTTGTTTGTTTAAATATAAAACTTGGTGAAATAATTTATGTGTCAGTACATTTTGAACATTTCCAGCACATTTGAACAACACCGTGATAATACTGATAACTGTGATAATTTAGTTTACTATAACCGTATAAATGATCATATGGTTACATCTCTAATGCACGTATATGTTCGTAGCAGGAGGTTTCTGTGTGATGAAGTGCTGTCTGAATGCTGTAAAGTGGGCGCCACAGCTCTGGACCCTAAGGAGCTGTCAATCAAAGGCATGAATCATTCAGAGAGCCTTTATCTTCCCCACCACTGCAATCCAGAGCAATGGTGCCAAACAAGCCTTTCTACGTCTCTCGCTCACTTACATATCTTTCACCTCCACTCCTCCTCTTATCTTCACCTTTCCTCAGCTTCGCAGCAGTTTCTCATTCATCCCTTCACCACTGCAGGGACTCAGCTGTCAACACAAACAGAAAGCAGCGACCCCAGGGTGTAGAGATCAAGAGAAAGCACTGTGCTCTGTGTGTGTGTGTGTGTATTCAGACGAGTCTCTCTCTGCTCTCTCTGTGACGCCAATCTGGACTGAACCTGCGACTCCAGCATTTAGGGTGGGAGGCAACCAAGCACTTACAGTCAAACAAAAATGTATTCAGACACCTTTGAAATTTCTCACATTATCACAATTTATTCGCTGTAGTTTAGAAAATGTTAAAAACTCAAGAGTTAAACTGTGTCAGAACAAATTCATCTTGATGATGTCTGATAACTTTGATAGAAAGGTATGTAATGAATTCGGTTGAATAGCTGTCAGCTGTTAAATTTAAGAACACAATTAGATAATACCAATTTAGCTCAACTAATTACCAAGCAGTGCTTCATTTTGTTCAGTCTGTGGTGTAAAAAGGTCGCATTAGCAATTAAAGAAAAAGACACATTAAAAACACATGCTCAGCTCAAAGTGTCTGAATTATGTTTGCTCCCAAGTTTAGTATTATACCCAGAATTTTGGGGTATAATATGTTACAGTTTACTTTATTTTACTCTCCAAACTTACAGAAATGAACTATAGTGTCCTGCACCCGCTGGTAAAAAAAATATCAAAAAGTTATATCTGGTGTCTGAATACTCTTTGGTTTGCCTGTACATGTAGGGCTTATGAGATCTCTTCATTTGGTTGCAGGTGATCAGATGATGTGGTTTGGGCTGTGGATTGTGGCTTAATTATTATGTGGCTATGCAAGTGACTAATGAAGGATACGAGCAGTTTTATCATAAGGAGGCAATAGCACGTAAAGTGCAAGCAATACAAAGTTTCAAACATCGTAAAACTACAAGCAGGAGGGATATAAGAATAGTAAAAGCATAGAAAAATATATATTTTTTAAGTTAGCAGAATGCATTTAAGTGTTCATGGAAGAAATTAGTTTTCAGTAGTGTCTTGAAGATTGTTAGGGATTCTACAGCAGTGTTTCTTTCGGTTGATGAAAAACAAGCTTATGTGGATTCTGCACGTTTAAACAATTCAGATAAGGTATCTAGAACTATTTATGTAGCAGATAAAATACATATAATCATTTATTAATCAATTATCATTTTGATTTAAAAAAAATTATTT
The DNA here is from genome assembly GCF_001515645.1 of Sinocyclocheilus grahami. Lineage (NCBI taxonomy): Eukaryota > Metazoa > Chordata > Actinopteri > Cypriniformes > Cyprinidae > Sinocyclocheilus > Sinocyclocheilus grahami. The sequence goes on from NW_015506285.1 coordinate 167,402, forward strand.
AAAGGCTGAAATGTGAGGTTTACCATTTTATTAAACTTTTTCAAAGCTGTATTTGAACATTTCATACATGTTATTAGATACACTGTTGTCAGTCATGTTGTCATTTAAAATCCGGACATCATTGGTAATGTTATTGTTTTAGTGTTTATGCAAACAAAAAGTCATTTTATTGGTTGTTTGTTTAAATATAAAACTTGGTGAAATAATTTATGTGTCAGTACATTTTGAACATTTCCAGCACATTTGAACAACACCGTGATAATACTGATAACTGTGATAATTTAGTTTACTATAACCGTATAAATGATCATATGGTTACATCTCTAATGCACGTATATGTTCGTAGCAGGAGGTTTCTGTGTGATGAAGTGCTGTCTGAATGCTGTAAAGTGGGCGCCACAGCTCTGGACCCTAAGGAGCTGTCAATCAAAGGCATGAATCATTCAGAGAGCCTTTATCTTCCCCACCACTGCAATCCAGAGCAATGGTGCCAAACAAGCCTTTCTACGTCTCTCGCTCACTTACATATCTTTCACCTCCACTCCTCCTCTTATCTTCACCTTTCCTCAGCTTCGCAGCAGTTTCTCATTCATCCCTTCACCACTGCAGGGACTCAGCTGTCAACACAAACAGAAAGCAGCGACCCCAGGGTGTAGAGATCAAGAGAAAGCACTGTGCTCTGTGTGTGTGTGTGTGTATTCAGACGAGTCTCTCTCTGCTCTCTCTGTGACGCCAATCTGGACTGAACCTGCGACTCCAGCATTTAGGGTGGGAGGCAACCAAGCACTTACAGTCAAACAAAAATGTATTCAGACACCTTTGAAATTTCTCACATTATCACAATTTATTCGCTGTAGTTTAGAAAATGTTAAAAACTCAAGAGTTAAACTGTGTCAGAACAAATTCATCTTGATGATGTCTGATAACTTTGATAGAAAGGTATGTAATGAATTCGGTTGAATAGCTGTCAGCTGTTAAATTTAAGAACACAATTAGATAATACCAATTTAGCTCAACTAATTACCAAGCAGTGCTTCATTTTGTTCAGTCTGTGGTGTAAAAAGGTCGCATTAGCAATTAAAGAAAAAGACACATTAAAAACACATGCTCAGCTCAAAGTGTCTGAATTATGTTTGCTCCCAAGTTTAGTATTATACCCAGAATTTTGGGGTATAATATGTTACAGTTTACTTTATTTTACTCTCCAAACTTACAGAAATGAACTATAGTGTCCTGCACCCGCTGGTAAAAAAAATATCAAAAAGTTATATCTGGTGTCTGAATACTCTTTGGTTTGCCTGTACATGTAGGGCTTATGAGATCTCTTCATTTGGTTGCAGGTGATCAGATGATGTGGTTTGGGCTGTGGATTGTGGCTTAATTATTATGTGGCTATGCAAGTGACTAATGAAGGATACGAGCAGTTTTATCATAAGGAGGCAATAGCACGTAAAGTGCAAGCAATACAAAGTTTCAAACATCGTAAAACTACAAGCAGGAGGGATATAAGAATAGTAAAAGCATAGAAAAATATATATTTTTTAAGTTAGCAGAATGCATTTAAGTGTTCATGGAAGAAATTAGTTTTCAGTAGTGTCTTGAAGATTGTTAGGGATTCTACAGCAGTGTTTCTTTTAAAAGATCAAAGGAAAATACTAACATTAAAATGCTGCTGTATCTTTGACCAGTATGTTTGACTGCATTCCTGTCCGTCATGGCTGTATGACGAGCAGATCCCATCACTCTGAAGCAAATGTGCTCCAAAGTCTGAAAATCCAGAACTGTCATTACCAAACAATTAAATAAACACTTTTGGGGTTTTCATTTAAAATGTTATGTTTTATGAATGTGCAACATTTTGCCAGATATGTGTCAAGTCATGTCACCTTTATGTATATAGCGCTTTATACAATACTGATTGTGTCAAAGCAACTTTGCAGTGTCAATAGTGTGTCGATAGGGCAAGAGGACAATAACAAAGAGTCATTTTCCAGCTAAAGTTAGTTCATGTGCTCACTAAAATTTTTGAATTTGGCTCAAAATGAGCTAAAATGGTCAGTGGTGAAACTGAAAGCAACTATGGTCATAAGTTCTGTCATTACCAAAAGAGTGCAATGGAGCTTGCGACCATAGTTGGCTAATGATAAAAAATATATCTAAATTATGACCTCAATGTCAAATGCAGAAACGTTAATCCATGCGTTCATGACCTCAAGGTTAGATTATTGTAATGCTTTATTGGGTGTTTGTTCTGCACGCTTAATAAACAAACTCCAGCTGGTCCAAAATGCAGCAGCTAGAGTTCTTACTAGAACCAGGAAGTATGACCATATTAGCCCGGTTCTGTCAACACTGCACTGGCTTCCTATTAAACATTGTATAGATTTTAAAATCTTGCTTATTACTTATAAAGCCCTGAATGGTTTATCTCCTCAGTATTTGAACAAACTCTTATTGCATTATAGTCCTTCACGTCCGCTGCGTTCTCAAAACTCTGGCCATTTGATAATACCTAGAATATCAAAATCAACTGTGGGTGGCAGATCCTTTTCCTATTTAGCGCCCAAACTCTGGAATAATCTACCTAACATTGTTCGGGAGGCAGACACACTCTGTCAGTTTAAATCTAGATTAAAGACCCATCTCTTTAACCTGGCTTACACATAACACACTAAATACGCTTCTAATATTCAAACCCGTTAAAGGATTTTTAGGCTGCATTAATGAGGTCAACCGGAACCGGGAACACTTCGCAATTAAAGAAAAAGACACATTAAAAACACATGCTCAGCTCAAAGTGTCTGAATTATGTTTGCTCCCAAGTTTAGTATTATACCCAGAATTTTGGGGTATAATATGTTACAGTTTACTTTATTTTACTCTCCAAACTTACAGAAATGAACTATAGTGTCCTGCACCCGCTGGTAAAAAAAATATCAAAAAGTTATATCTGGTGTCTGAATACTCTTTGGTTTGCCTGTACATGTAGGGCTTATGAGATCTCTTCATTTGGTTGCAGGTGATCAGATGATGTGGTTTGGGCTGTGGATTGTGGCTTAATTATTATGTGGCTATGCAAGTGACTAATGAAGGATACGAGCAGTTTTATCATAAGGAGGCAATAGCACGTAAAGTGCAAGCAATACAAAGTTTCAAACATCGTAAAACTACAAGCAGGAGGGATATAAGAATAGTAAAAGCATAGAAAAATATATATTTTTTAAGTTAGCAGAATGCATTTAAGTGTTCATGGAAGAAATTAGTTTTCAGTAGTGTCTTGAAGATTGTTAGGGATTCTACAGCAGTGTTTCTTTTAAAAGATCAAAGGAAAATACTAACATTAAAATGCTGCTGTATCTTTGACCAGTATGTTTGACTGCATTCCTGTCCGTCATGGCTGTATGACGAGCAGATCCCATCACTCTGAAGCAAATGTGCTCCAAAGTCTGAAAATCCAGAACTGTCATTACCAAACAATTAAATAAACACTTTTGGGGTTTTCATTTAAAATGTTATGTTTTATGAATGTGCAACATTTTGCCAGATATGTGTCAAGTCATGTCACCTTTATGTATATAGCGCTTTATACAATACTGATTGTGTCAAAGCAACTTTGCAGTGTCAATAGTGTGTCGATAGGGCAAGAGGACAATAACAAAGAGTCATTTTCCAGCTAAAGTTAGTTCATGTGCTCACTAAAATTTTTGAATTTGGCTCAAAATGAGCTAAAATGGTCAGTGGTGAAACTGAAAGCAACTATGGTCATAAGTTCTGTCATTACCAAAAGAGTGCAATGGAGCTTGCGACCATAGTTGGCTAATGATAAAAAATATATCTAAATTATGACCTCAATGTCAAATGCAGAAACGTTAATCCATGCGTTCATGACCTCAAGGTTAGATTATTGTAATGCTTTATTGGGTGTTTGTTCTGCACGCTTAATAAACAAACTCCAGCTGGTCCAAAATGCAGCAGCTAGAGTTCTTACTAGAACCAGGAAGTATGACCATATTAGCCCGGTTCTGTCAACACTGCACTGGCTTCCTATTAAACATTGTATAGATTTTAAAATCTTGCTTATTACTTATAAAGCCCTGAATGGTTTAGCACCTCAGTATTTGAACGAGCTCTTGTTACATTATAGTCCTCCACGTCTGCTGCATTCTCAAAACTCT